>NW_021875304.1:0-759 GCF_006229205.1 Suricata suricatta | reverse complement strand
TGAGCACATCTGCAGAGAGGGCCAAAAACCCCAGCGGACCCCTGGGGAGACGCGGCTCTTCTCTGGGTGGGGCGCACCCTGCGCACAGACTCCAGGAGGCAGGATTGCTGAAACCGCCATTGCCATGGGAAGAGTGTTTCCAGGAAGAGAAGAAAAAAAACCAAGAGCTTGGCAATATCGCGCCCCTCAGGAATTTGAGCGTCTTCCTATGTCCCTGACATTGTGACATTTGTTTGAGGCCTCAGTTCCTTGATGTTTAAAATCCTTACCTTGACAGGGGCCGGCGCAGGGTGCTGTGAGTGCAAAGTGACACACGTGTGTGGGGCTGTGTTTCAGCGGCTCTCCAGACGCATCATGTGTGTTTGGTGGTCATGAAATTATGAAGGGAGACCCTGGAATTGTTTTCAATAATTTGAAAAGCCAAATGTGAAGGACAAATTAGATAAAAAGAGAGAGAGAGGCAAGCCATAAGAGATTTTCTTTAGTGGTTTTTTTTTTTGTTTCTTTGTTTTTTGGGGGTTTTTTTGTTTTTTTTTGAGACAGAGACAGCATGAGCGGGAAGGGGCGGAGAGAGAGGGAGACACACAATCTGAAACAGGCTCCAGGCTCTGAGCTGTCAGCACAGAGCCCGACTCAGGGCTTGAACCAGAGAACAAACTGAGGGCCTCTCAGGGGTGGTGGGTGGGGGGATGGGAAAGGTGGGGGATGGGCATTAAGTGCACTTGTGATGAGCACCGGGTGTTGGATGGAAGAGATGAA
>NW_021875303.1:0-1575 GCF_006229205.1 Suricata suricatta | reverse complement strand
TCATAGAAGTCTGATGAGCTAAACCAAATAAGGAGGCAACTGTCTTAGTCTCTGTGTTGAGGAAATATAGATTAATATATCTATAGATGACCCTCAAATAAGTTACATTTTAGTAAAGAAAGGCAAGTGTGGAGATCAATTAGTATAAGTTTACATATTGGGTTCCCGGGTGGCCCAGCCAGTTAAGCAACTGACTCTTGATTTTGGCTCAGGTTATGATCTCATGGTGGGTGAGTTAGAGCCTCGTATTGGGCTCTGTGCTGACAGCATGGAGCCTGCTTGGGATTCTCAGTCTCCTCTTTCTCTGCCCCTTCCCCACTCTCACCCACAAGACCTCGCTCTCTCTGTCTGTCAAAATAAACAATAAATTAACATTAAAAAAAGATAAATTTACACATAACATGGTGCAGAACAAGATACAGTATCGTAAGAGGGATAGCAAGTACCAGGGAGGTTGGAGACACCTTCTCCACTTATCTAAATGGGGGTATGAGAGAGCTTTAGTTGTTCACCAAACTAATCACAACCCTTACGCCTGGCACTGGGAAGATGCCAGGTTTTTGTTCTTGATAGTGGTGGTGGGAGGTATGGTATGGGGAAATATCCTCCTTTATATTTTCCTGGCATGAAGAAATATTTTTACAATAAATTCATTCTTCTTGCAATTGTAATTAAAAAGAAAAGACTTCTTAACGAAGGCAGCATGGGACTGTTTGGAAAGTTCTATGGATGGGCTGAGGGATGGGAAGAAGAATTCCAGGCTGAAAAGACACATCACAAGGAAAAACACAGAGACAGGCAAATACTGAAAAGATTCAGAGGGCCAGTCCAGGAAGGTTTGGCCATAGAGTTGGACCTGGGGAAGGACATAGTGGTAGACAAGGCCAGAAAGGAAAGTTAGGGCCATGATGTGAGGGCCACCACTGAAATCATCTGGCCATGAAGGCTCTGGGGTTTTCTGAGCTGAGCTAGGCATGGTCATGCCCAACTTTCAGGGGAGTCATCCTGGACCCTGCTCAGGACTCAGATGTGTGCTAAAGGAATCTTTTGTGACTCTACCAGCCTGGAGCTCATCAATGTCAAGGGCTGACATCTGCTGCATGTGCCAGCCCATCCAGCCCTGCAGCCCCAAACAGTGTGATACCTGTTGGGTCTTCCAAGAGCTCTGGCCAGAAGAGAAGAGAGATGATAGGCATCTTCAGACTATCCCTAAAATCACCATAGCTTCTCCTCTCCTTTGCTCATCATGGAAAGTCAAGGTGGGCAGTTGCAGAAGTTATTCTTCACTTTAAGAAAATAAAGTTTTGGGGCGCCTGGGGGGCTCAGTCGGTTAAGCATCCGGCTTCAGCTCAGGTCATGATCTCATGGTTGGTGGGCTCGAGCCCTGTGTCGGGCTGTATGATGACAGCTAGCTCAGAGCCTGGAACATCCTTCAGATTCTGTGTCTCCCTCTGTCTCTGATCCTCCCCTGCTCGCACTGTCTCTTCCTGTCTCTCAAAAATAAATAAAAAACATATACCACATCTTCTTGATCCATTCGTCAGGTGATGGACATTTAGGCTCCTTCCATGTTTT
>NW_021875302.1:0-759 GCF_006229205.1 Suricata suricatta | reverse complement strand
CAGGAGAAACCTAATGGAGGACCATGGGGAGGGGAAGGGGGAAAGAGAGTTGGGGGGAGAGAGGGACGCAAAACCTGAGAGACTATTGAATACTGAAAATGAACTGAGGGTTGAAGGGGGAGGGAGGAAAAGAGGTGGTGGCAATGGAAGAGGGCACTTGTGGGGAAGAGTACTGAGTGTTATACGGAAACCAATTTGACAATAAAGTATTAAAAACATATATATATATAATTTATATATACATATATATATATATATAACAACTGTGTGTTAACTGTTGGAATCAATATAAAAAGCTTAATTTTTCAAAAGACAATAAAAAGTCACGTTCAAAGTAAAAAACAAACAAAAATCACCTATGTGCTTCTTTTCTGTACCTTTCTCTGTCGATTTCCTTTTCTCTCTCCTCATTTTTGTTTCCTTTATGAATTCCTTCCCATGTTGTCTATCTCCTTTAGCCATAATAAGGAACTGAAGATATTACTTTGTTACTCTTAGGGATTTATATTCATTTTATTGACTGAAACAAATGAATGGATTCTTTTACTTTTAATATGAAATAAGCATGGATAAAAACAACCAAATAAGCATGCTATTGGCCCTTGGTTGATTTTTTTTCTGTTAATAAGTGTCTCGAAGTCAGTGGAATACTGGGAACCTTGTCTGAGAAATAAAAATGTTAAACATTGCTCTTGGACATTTCTCTTTATTGTACTTTTTACTTTTTTTATTTAAGTTATTTCAAACATACTAAAAAAA
>NW_021875301.1:0-759 GCF_006229205.1 Suricata suricatta | reverse complement strand
AAAGTAGCACTGATTTTAATTATGTGTAGCCCTACCTGGCCGTAAAAGAATTGCTAGCAGCTGTAAAAAAGCCCCGGCAAGGATGGTCTGTGCCTTTGTTCTTAAGCACCTCCAGCCTGTTGGTTTCGAAAAAGCAAAAACAAACAAAAATAGCCACACTCCATTTAGAAAGCAAAGCTCTCACCTCCTGAGAGAGTCTGCTTGAAGCACTTTTGTCCACTGGGTTAGAACGAGGTCTGCAGGGAGCCAGGGAGAGGACAGAGCTTCCAGAGGCCGAGCAGAGAATGACTCGTTCAGCCTTTCAGTGGGAGAACTGTAGGAGCATGTGGTGTTTGGTGAGGACCAACTCACAGACCTCGGAGTGCATTGAAGGCTTTGCCATTTGAGGAGGGATTAAATGTTCACAGCAAGAAAAAGCAAAACCAGACACTTAGGACTTTGCAGAAATAACGGGGAGATAAGGAACTGCTGTCAGTTTCCCGGGCCTAGTGAGACTGTGGTCTTGGAGTCTTCTTTTGACGGACCTGGTGAGGTGGCATTAATGGAAAGCAAACCACACTGACACGGAATCCGATTTCTCTCCTATTTTCTTCCCTGACTTAAGGGAATTGAGACTTAGGCAAAGAAGGAGAAACTTCTGTGTGAGATGAAAACACAGTACACTGGAAAGAAAAAGTTGAATTTTTCTTTGCAAGAATAAGAAGGAAGGGAGGGAGGAAGAAGGGAGGGAGGGAGAAGGGAGGGAGGGAGAAGGGAGGG
>NW_021875300.1:0-759 GCF_006229205.1 Suricata suricatta | reverse complement strand
ATAATGCATCAAAAACTTGTACACAAAAAGGCAAAACCTTAAAACTTTAAAGAGCAGATATTTAGGAGACTATATGGGTAATCTCAGAATGGGGAATAATTTTTCAAGACACAAAGGCACAAATAATAAAGTAAAAATTTGCCACACTAGACAGTCTTACATTTAAGTTCTTTGCCCCAACACAAGAGAAATAGAATGTAAAGAAAAAAGAAAAAAAAAAAAAAACAAACTAGGAGATCTGATCTGTTTCTCATATAACCAAAAAAGAATTAGTGTTCAGTGTGAATGCAGAACTTTAAAAATATTTTTTAATGTTTTATTTATCTTTGAGAGAGAGAGACAGCATGAGCAGGGGACAGTCAGAGAGAAGGAGACACAGAATCCAAAGCAGACTCGAGGCTCTGAGCTAGCTGTCAACATGGAGTCCGATGTGGGGCTCGAATCCACTAACTGTGAGATCATGACCTGAGCTGAAGTCGGCTACTTAACCAGCTGAGCCACCCAGACGCCACTGCAGAACTTTTGAAAATGGAAAGTGGAAAAAAACCTACTCAATAGGAAAAAAAAGGCAAAAGATAGAAACAAACATTTCACAGGAAAAGAAGCATGACTAGCCCGTGACACCAGGAAATGATTCTAAATAATAATTAGAAAAACGTCATATTGTCAAGACATTTGAAGCTGAGCGATATCGACCACTGGCAAGGTGCGTGGTGTTAGGCATTCTCAAGGGCTACTTGTGAGCATTTAAATGGTCAC
>NW_021875299.1:0-759 GCF_006229205.1 Suricata suricatta | reverse complement strand
CCCCACTTGTCCTTACAAAGATCATCCATTTTTGACTCATAAGCCCTTCATCACCCCTCTGTCACATCCCACACTCAACTCCCTACAAATTATTGTCTGCACCTTGAAATTGGTTTCATATGCCCTCTCTTCCCCGCTACCCACTCACCCCTGAGATGGCCTCCATGCAACTCAGTAATGGGGGGTGTTGCCTGCGTGGTTAGCAGGGTGTAGGTCAGGCCAGGAAGCCTTGTGTGAAAGAGTAGTTGTTGGTGGTTTGGCTTAGAGACAGAGCAGAAGTCTTGCCAAAGATGGCTTTCCTGCTCACTTTAGAAGTGATGGATGCTGGCCACAAGGCTGTTTTCCCCACAGAACTTTTAAAAAGTTCATGAAAATGACATTATTGCACATGGAGATTATCTTGGCACCTCCCCTCACTCCCAGATCACACACAGAATATACACCCTTCTTTGGCCAGAGGATATTTAACATCTTTTCTACTGACCACAGAATTTGAAGCTCTATGTGTACTTGTAATTGGCTTTTAAAGGGCTTCTCTGAGCAGAGCAGTCTGAGATATTACAAGTTTTCCGCACATAAATCATATATACCACACCTCCACTGTAAACCACTGATCTGGCCACATCATTCATTAGCTCACTAGTTTGTATTTACAAAGTCTCTGCTCATCCTGGGGTCCAACACTGAGAAAGACGAGAGTTCATTCCCAGCAGAATTCCCAAAATGTCTTTGAAATTTCTCTGACAATTTTTCCCCTCT
>NW_021875298.1:0-759 GCF_006229205.1 Suricata suricatta | reverse complement strand
ACTCTTTGCAGCCACCAAGGCGGAGCCGCTGAGAGCAGCCTCCAAGACCTACCACACCAAACCACACCTATCCACAAGGGGAAGCTACAGCTTTTTTTTTTATTCTTCCTTTTTATTTTTTTGGTACTTACTTTTTATTATTATTACCTTTTTTAATTAAATTTTTTAAATGTTTACTCCTTATTTTCCTTTCTCCTCTCTCCCTCTTTTTTTATTTTTCTTTCTTCAAATCCAGATATATTCCCCTGAATCTCATCTTTATCTCTCCCCTCAACTGGTCAGACACTTTTAAAGTGTCTATTGTCCTTCATTGTCTCTGACCCCCTTTATTTTCTTTTTTTCTTTTTCTTCTCTTCTTTTCGTCTCTTTCCTCTCCATTTTCTTTCTTTCCTTTCCCCCTTTTAATGTGTTTGTCTGTTTGATTTTCTGTGCGTTTGTGTCTTCTCTGTTCCCTCTGTGTTTGTCTGTTTTCCTTCCTAGGGCTACCCCAAGAAACAAACCAAAGTGTGCATGTTGGCGAGTCCCAAATATCACTGAGCAGGGAAATAAAATATTCAAAGGCACAACAAGAGAAACAGAGACACCAATAAAAGAATATTTCCTGAAACGATAGGCCCTGGACAGTCAATAAGCTTCCTTAAACAGAGTAATATTAACAGGTGCACAGTGCACAACGAGCTTTTTAAAGCTGACAAGAGACAGAAAACTAGCAAAAATGACAAAACAAAGGAACTCTCGCCTGAAGAACCTCCAGGAAGA
>NW_021875297.1:0-759 GCF_006229205.1 Suricata suricatta | reverse complement strand
CAAAAACAAACATTAAAATTTTTTTTTAATGTTTTTTACTTATTTTTGAGAGACAGAGAGAGATAGCGCTAGCAGGGGATGATCAGAGAGAGAGGGAGACACAGAACCTGAAGCAGGCTTCAGGCTCTGAGCTAGCTGTCAGCACAGAGCCCAATGCGGGACTCGAACCCACGAACTGTGAGATCATGACCTGAGCCGAAGCCGGACGCCCAACCGACTGAGCCACCAGGCGCCCTAAAATTTTTTTTGACTTTTTTTTAAAACAAGAACTTATCTCTAGGTGGAGGAAGTCGTGTTTTGTTTTGTATTTATCTGTGTTTTATGTTTTCTGCAGTTAACACATAACATTTGAAATGTGCAGAAAATGTTTTCTAGTCTTTTCATGGGCTAAGTAGAGAAGCGTCCCTCAGAACAAAACAGAGACTGAGGTAAATGGCCAATGCAAATATTATTGATCAGCTCTTGCCCGGAATTAATAACATGATGGAAACCAGGCTCTCTGGGGTTCCCTGTGGGGAGACCCCTTACACCCTGGGGGCAAAGGACAGATAACAGTGTTGAGACACATCTTTGATGTCCTCAGCCATCATCCTGGACGACGGAACAGTGGAAACAAAAGATCATTCTCGCAGTCCTGGCTGCAGCCGGCCCCCCTGCACCCACCTTCTGGAGGGGCCGCGTGCCCCCCCTGCATGGACCACAGCACCCCACCTGGGCCACGTGGCCGTGTGGCCAGCGATATCAAAACCCTGCACCTCC
>NW_021875296.1:0-759 GCF_006229205.1 Suricata suricatta | reverse complement strand
TTGGGGGGGGAGGGGGGAGGGGGGAAGACAGGTGGTGGTGATGGTGGAGGGCACTTGAGGGGAAGAGCACTGGGTGTTGTATGGAAAACAATTTGACAATAAAATATTATGAAAAAAAAAGTATTGTAAAAGAAATGATTTATCTTCTGAGGAATGAAATGCAAGCATCTCCAGATCGAGGCTACTCAGAGATGAGCGCAATCAATGAAAAAACGGCTCTTTGTTGCAAAATACCAGAATACAAGACATATAGAAAAGTCTACAATCTTATAAATGAAAACAAAATTTCCATACAAAGAAATTATCATTACAATTCCATTGGTCGTCAGGAAAGTAACACTGGATATCAACTGACAATGAATCAAGGACCATCCTTTTTTTCTTTTTTTAAGAGTTTACTTCTAAGTAATCTCTATACCCAACGTGGGGCTCAGACCTGCAACCCCAAGATCAGACCTCACATGTTCTACCCATTGAGTTAGCCAGGCGCCTCGGGACCATAACATTCTTAAGGAAACTCTTTTCAACATACAGAAATTTCCAGTCAATTTTATCCTTCCGCATAAGAATAAAGGCAGTTTCAGACATTCTGCACTCAGTCAACTTACCTGCCATGTCCCCTTTAAAAATACATAGGCCACAGACTGGGAGAACATATTGGTAGCAAATAAGAGAAATTGTTAGTGTCTAAAACACAACAAAAATGTTCTCCTAAGCCTCAATAAGAAAAAAAAGAATACTACAAAATGCAAAGGGATA
>NW_021875295.1:0-759 GCF_006229205.1 Suricata suricatta | reverse complement strand
AAATTTTATTTATTTACTTATTTAAAACAGATTTTTAATGTTTATTTATTTTTGAACAAGAGAGAGATAGAATATGAATGGGGACAAGGCAGAGAGAGAGGGAGACACAGAATCTGAAGCAGGCTCCAAGCTCTGAGCTTTCAGGACAGAGCCCAACACGGAGCTCAAACTCACAAGCTGGGAGATCATGACCTGAGCCTAAGTTGACACTTAACAGACTGAGCCACCCAGGCGTGCCCCCAATTTTTCATTTTGTAATGTTTATTTTTATTTTTGAGACAGAGAGTGAGGGGCGGAGGAATGGAGAGAGAGAGGGAGATGCAAAATCCGAAGCAGGCTCCAGGCTCTGAGCTGTAAGCACAGAGCCTGACGTAGAGCTTGAATCCATGAACTGCGAGATCATGCCCTGAGCTGAAGTCGGACCTTAACCAACTGAGCCACCCAGGAGCTCCAGAAGAAGCTGTTTATCTTAATGAGATTCCAAATGTTAATTTGTGCTTTGCTTTCTCTTGCCTCTGGAAAAAAGGTTGCTGCCTGTTTTCTCTTGCAGGATTTTGACGGTTTCCTGGTTCACATTTAGGTCTTTCATCGATTTTGAATTTACTTTCGCATATGGTGTGAGAAAGGGTTCATTCTTCTGCATGTCACTGGCCCATTTTCCCAGCACCATTTGCTGAAGAGACTGTTGTTTCCAGTGGATACTCTTTACTGCTTAGTTGAAGACTAGTTGGCTATACATATGTGAGTTCATCTCTGGGT
>NW_021875294.1:0-759 GCF_006229205.1 Suricata suricatta | reverse complement strand
TGAGGTCTGCATATCCTGATTCCAAAACTACAGTAGAAAACTGCAGGGGCGCCTGGGTGGCTGGGCCAGTTGGGCGTCCAACTCTTAATTTCTGATTAGGTCATTATCTTGTGGTTCGTGGCTTCAAGCCCCACATTGGAGCCTGTGATCACAGTGCAGAGCCCGCTCAGGATTCTCCCTCTCTCCCTCTCCATGCCCCCGCCTCACATGTATGTACTCTATCTAAGCTAATAAACATTTAAAAATATGCTTAATTTAAAAAAAAAATAAAACCACAGGCCCACACCCTGGTGAGCATGTATGCAGAAACTCTCATTAAAATACCTCCAAATTAAGTTCAACAATACATTAATAGAATCATTTACCATAATGCAGTGGGATATATTCCTGGGCTGCAAGGTGGTTCCACATGCACAGATCCATTGACAGGACGCAGCACAGTAATAGAAGAAAGGATAAGAACAATATGGTGCTTTCAACAGAGACAGAAAAGGCATCCGACAAAATGTCACATCCATTCATGAGGAAAACCCTCAGCAAAGGAGACGGACACTCAACACACCTATGCATAATAAAGGTCATCGATGAACCCCCCCCCCCCACCGGCCAGTCATCCTCAGTGGGGAAAATAGGAAAGCTTTTCTCCTAAGGTCAGGAACAAGACAGGGATGACCCCTCTCACCACTGTTCTTCCACGTAGTACTGGAAGTCCTAGCACAGCAATCAGACAACAAAGAGAAATAAAAGGCATCCACATCG
>NW_021875293.1:0-759 GCF_006229205.1 Suricata suricatta | reverse complement strand
CTGCACTGACCTGCCCCCTCCAGGTCCACACCAACAGACTACCACCATCTCTTCAGCCAAAAGCCAGACGCAGCCCTTCCTAATAGGCCTGCAGATCCTCGTGCTTCACCCTGGCCTCACCTGAGAAGCACCTGGAGCTCCTAGTTAAACGATGCCCATGCTCTCATACTGACCAATAGACAGGCTTTGGTGGAGGGCACAGGTGATGCTCATTCTTAAACTTGCCATGGGATCTTTATCGTAAACCCAGTCTGATAAGCAGTTTGGGTCTTTCAAATCTTCCTGTGTATATAAATCATGGGGTATTTCTAGGCCCCATAGAAGAAATGGTGATTCTGCAGGTTTGGAATGGGGTCCATGAATTGGCATCTTTCACCAGTTCCTTGTTCATGCTGCTGATGCTGCTCCCTGAGACCCACGTGTAGTGGCACTACACTAGAGAACGCAGGCTCAGCACACCTGAGCCCCCGCAGCCACCATCTGACTCAACACAGATAACTCCTGCTGAGTTCCCAGGGAAGAGTTTGCCACTTACTTTCCACTTTGTGAGTTTACTGTCGGTTCCCAACAAAGACCACCATCAGCATCCTGCAGGACCACATGCTTGCACAGCGCTTCAAACTTTAGTGTAAGAAGCCTCTTGAATGCACGAATGTCTGAACCAGTCTCTATTTGGAAAACAACATGTAGAAGTCAATTACTGCCATGCGGATTGGGCACTAATATCCTGTTTCTGAAGACGTTGTGGTGCATGGTGTT
>NW_021875292.1:0-1575 GCF_006229205.1 Suricata suricatta | reverse complement strand
GACTGAACAACCCAGGCACCCCTCAGATGCATTTTTTTAATGCAGACTCGGGATCCTGAAACAGGAAGAAATAGCACACATGTACATCCTCTGCTCCACAGAGGCGCAGGCCCTGGGCTTGGTGTGATGGTGTGAAGACACAGCAGCGAGGGCGCCCCCCGCTGTGCCACTCTCCCTGCAGGTGCTGGGTGCTCCACAAGAGCCCGCTCCACAGCCAGTGGCTGCAGAGACACGCTGCCCCTCAGGGTTTGTGCACACAGCCTGACAGCAGCTTCCCCTAGAGCTCGCCCACAGTTGCCCCTCCCGGCCGTCACCACCAGGCACCACCACAGCAGCAGCCTGGTTCTAGACTTCTGTCTTCACACAGTTAAGGGTTGCAGAACTGAGACTTAAAATAAAAAAAAAAATCCGGTGGCTCATAAGCCAAGAAACAGTCTCCCTTTGGTTTTCAGGCGGAAGGAATTATCTCCATCTATTCCCAATGTAATCCCGCCTAGTTAACTGGAATTTAGGAACTATCCAGGAAAACTCAAATATACTGTTTTCCTGCCAATTCTCCCTCCTGTGGAGGAGGGGCTCCTGTGGAGAAGGGCTGGCCTAGGACTGAGGTGTGGCTTTGAGATACTTCTACCTCCTATGCCTGACACTCTGGAGGACAGTCCAGGGAGCCCGAAGTAGTCCAAAGGACATCAAAGACCTGTGCCAGTCCCTGCGCTGTCCTGTCATCAACCCACCTGGGTCTGTCAGCATTTTAGCAGCACAGCAGATGGGCAATCCCCAATCTATCCCGGCGAGAGTCCAACTGGCCAGTCGTCAGCTAGCTTTCCTTGGGTACCTAAGGTTGCTCTGACTGTCCCCCACCCTGGAGGCCCCCAGAAGAAGGATAAAACTATTTGGCTGGAGAACCCTATTCCATCTGGTCGCCGTCAGCCCCAGTTCCTGGGGACCACGACTTCTCGCGTGTGGTCCCCACTTTGCTTCGGCTGGAGGAGATTCTGCTCTCCACCCGGCCTTGTCCCTGTCTCTACTCAGCACTGCCGGAACGGGGAGAGTCTTAACTCTTGGGCTCAAACCCGGATTAAGTCCGTTTCTTGAGAAATGAATCATTTTTATGTCTTTCATTATTTTGTCATGGGTCCCCATCAGTGTTTCTTCGTGTGGCTCTCTTGAATGGCTTATTATAAATACAAGCATTAAATAACAGCAAATGAAACTAATTAAAAACTGTACAATGAGAGAATTATTTGCTTAATTGAAGACAGTCTTAGAGGTGAAGGAGGTCTTCTTCCAAAGGTTGCAAACTGCCAACCTCTGGGGACAAACTCTGCCCACAGAAGCGTTTTGCTGGACAAGCACAGTGTTACCGGAAAAGTGAATGTGCATGACTGTACCCAGGTCTCGTTGTCTCTAGATTAGCGTGTTCTCTTTACACCCGGGTGTTACACTAGCCTAAATCACACAGAGATCTTCCTCGACTTACAGAGGGGTTACGTCCTGATCAACTCATCACATGTTGAAAATCTCTTAGGCCGAACATGCATGTAATATGCGCCGCCTACTGAACACCATAGCTTG
>NW_021875291.1:0-760 GCF_006229205.1 Suricata suricatta | reverse complement strand
GGTTTTATGGAGCACAGATTCTAAAGGCAAAAACCTTTAACAAGTCACAACTCGGAGAGACTGATTAAACTTTACATTCAAACCTTAGATAAATAAACTAAAAAATCTCCAAAGGAGAGCAGTTGCCAAATGTTCACATTTGATTTGGATATTGCATTTAAATATTCCCCAAGTTAATATTTCCCCCTTCTTTTTTTTTCCTTTTGTAAGGAACCAATCAAGCAAACAAACACACATGGTGGAATTGCATGTATCTTATTTATGTAGTATCTTACTTACTATTTGTATTTTATTATATCCCTTCTAAAATTACTTATCACTCTTTACTCTTTCTGAAAGAGAACTGAGGGAGACTTTCAAATAGAGTTTGCCAAGGACATTTTGAGCAACCCTGTCCATTAAACTTCTCTGCCATTTATATTTAATCATCTTCATTCACCCCATATCTTGAGTTTCTTTCCCCTTATACGACATTCGATATATTCAGAAAATTCCATAAATCCCATCACTAGGCTGTAGAAAGGAAGTCTTAGCATGAACATATGGTTTTATACTTACCCGCATGTTTTAAAAAAGGACTGAGGCAGAAGTAACAGATTCCAGGGATACTGGTGGCCCTTTGTAAAGCATCATCGTTGAGTAAGGGCATGGATATGGTACAGAGGCTGAAACACTTGATTCTGAGGCCAGATTGGTTCAGTACATGATTATGTTTGACTTCCAAAAGTGCTGTCTATACAAAGACAGGGATTTATTTGGA
>NW_021875290.1:0-760 GCF_006229205.1 Suricata suricatta | reverse complement strand
ATTATCATTCAACTTAAAATATTATCTAATTAATTATGATTTTTTTCTTTGAACCTATATATTATTTACATGATTATTTTTTAAATTTCCAAACATATGGATATTTTCTAGTTTTATGGTGGTTTTTCTCTTTTTTTTTTTACATTTTGTTTACTTTTGAGAAAGAGAGAGGGGAAAAAAAGCATAAGAGGGGGAGGTATAGAATTGAGGGAAGACACAGAATCTGAAGCAGGCCCCAGGTTTTGAGCTCTTAGCACAGAGCTGGACATGGGGCTTGAACTCATGAGCCATGATATCATGACCTGAGCTGAAGTTGGATGCTTAACTGACTACTGAGCTACCCAGGTGCCCTGGTAGTTTTTCATTTTTAACATAATTAACTTATGATACAAGAAATATAGCCTGCAACATTTAAATCCTCTAAATGTGTTGAATCATGCTTTATGACCAATATATGGTCAATTTTTAAAAATAATAGTATATGTTTTGAAAAGGCTGTGAATTCTGCAGTTAGTTGTATGAATTTTTTTTAAAAAATGAAAGAACAAATGTAATTTTGTGCTATTTCATACTAGTAGAACAGGAAAATATGAGTTACCCAACATATTAAGGTTCCTACTTAGAACTATATATGATTCTACATGACTACACAACATACACACATGTTAAGTATATATGATGCTTTGAAGATTTGATTATTTCTATGATTATGAAGTGAGTATTAGCTCTTGGAGGAAGCAGAACCTGTAACACGAGGAGG
>NW_021875289.1:0-760 GCF_006229205.1 Suricata suricatta | reverse complement strand
TCTCTTATTCCCAAACCACCCGACATAAAGGGTGCTTGGCTGACTCTGAGTTAGCCCCGGATCTAATTAATTCAGTACCTTTGTCCCTTGCTGGTAGGTCTGCCACTCAGTCTCCAGCTTCTGTGCCTGCTCTGCTGTCATGCATTCTTCTTGCACGTGTGGTCCTGGCCATTGTTCAGCTGTGCTCTAGGCAGGACAGCCCGGACCAGAAGCCTGGGGTCACCAACAGCAGACTTAGTAAGTAGAGGGGGCGCCTGGGTGGTTCAGTCCTTTAAGCCTCGGACTCTTGATTTCGGTTCAGGTCAGGATCTCATGGTTTGTGCATTTGAGCCTCCATCAGGCTCCTCGATGACAGTGCGGAGCCTGCTTGGGATTATGTCTCTCTTCCTCTCTCTCTGCCCCCGTCCCCCAAATAAATAAAAATAAAGAAAGTAGGGAAGAGCCCTGCAGAAGGGGCTGGGAATGGATGGAGGCACATTCTTCCCTGGAGATGGAGGAAGAAAGCATATATAATTAAAGTGATAAATTGGATTGTTTTGGGTTCTCTGTTTACCGCTGTCCAACATAATCTATTTCATGCATTTATATGGAATGCATAAAATAGGTCAGACTTCATGTTCTGCGGTTTGCTCATTTTCTCCTCCAGTTCCCTGGGACGCCGCCCCCACGTGGACGGGCAAAGGCGGGGAGGCGGGCGTGTTTGGAGGCGGCGGTGGATGCCGGGGAGCAGGTGCCAGCTAAGAAGAGGCCATGAGACATT
>NW_021875288.1:0-760 GCF_006229205.1 Suricata suricatta | reverse complement strand
GGGTGCTATTATTATCATCCCATTTTACAAAATGAGAAAGCTGGAGCTAGGGAGGGGCAGAGCCAGGGCTGGGAAATGGGAGAGTGGCGGTAGAGCCCACATTCTTAAGCGCTATGTTTCCACCACTTCCCTGCCATCAAATTCTATTTTTGGAAAAGAGCAGTTGGTATTTACTCCAAAAGCTCGAGCTGCAGGCAGATAAAACGTGATTATCACGGTAAACTATTCACATCACGATATGGGGGTGCATGTATAGAGGCGGGCAGAACAATGGACTGGCCGGGGGAAGAATAAATAGTTCTACTTAACTGAGGGACTAGCGATTTTGCATCTATCATTCCAGAAAGGGTGATTTGACTCTAAAAAGTTCACAGCAATGAGGCTATAGACAAACGGAACGTGATCAAAAGATTCAGTTACTCTGCTTTTGCCCTGAGGCAGGGGCCCAAAGAAATTAATTTCTTTGCTCCTTGTTCTTCCTTAAAATGTTCTTGCAAATTAGATAAGCCTGTTTCGCAGGCAAAGCAACATTCCTGCTGAATTTTGAGCTCAGGAGGGAGGTCCAGGCAGCGGGTTTCTCCCAGACACCCCTGGCCAAAGGTTACATTTACTTCTGCTGGAATATCATGGCAACAATTCAGGAACTTTAGAAATTGACGGGCTGCCTGTGGAAACACTCTTAAGTTCTGCTGAAATAAAAGGCGGAAATCACACGGGGAGAGAAAATGCATATCCATCAGGTGGGCTTTTTTTTTTTTTT
>NW_021875287.1:0-760 GCF_006229205.1 Suricata suricatta | reverse complement strand
AACACAAGTGATTTAAGAGGTTCTTAACTAGACAATTAGGAAAGAATAAAATTAGTAATATCAATTGCTTTTAATTTATGTTTAGTGAGTTAATTATATCCTTCATACTTTGTGCTATGGCAAGTGTATGGTTCTCTAACTTTCATTCTGCTATTCAGGTTACAATATTATTATATGTTTTATTTTCTCCCCTCCTGATCAGGACAATTTACTTGTTTAAATTAATATATTTGTATAAAATAAAAGCAAACATTCCAAGTAACTGGCACTTCAATAAGAGCATTATGTTTAACAAAAATGGTATTTGTAATGCCATCAACAAACAGAGATTCATCACAGCTTTTGAAGACCTTAGATACATGCAAAGGTTTCACATTTAACATAGTCATCTGACATCTTAACATGGATCCCTTAAGCACTGACCCCCCAGTGTCTGTCTGTCTTTTGTTTTGTTTTGTTTTCCTTTCGTTTCATTTTCCTTTCCTTTCCTTTCCTTTCCTTTCCTTTCCTTTCCTTTCCTTTCCTTTCCCTTCCTTTCCCTTCCTTTCCTTTCCTTTCCCTTCCCCTTCCTTTCCTTTCCCCTTCCTTTCCTTTCCCTTCCTTTCCTTTCCTTTCCTTTCCTTCCCCTTCCTTTCCTTTCCCCTTCCTTTCCTTTCCTTTCCTTTCCTTTCCTTTCCTTTCCTTTCCTTTCCTTTCCTTTCCTTTCCTTTCCTTTCCTTTCCTTTCCTTTCCTTTCCTTTCCTTTCCTTTCCTTTCCCTT
>NW_021875286.1:0-760 GCF_006229205.1 Suricata suricatta | reverse complement strand
TAATATAATAACTGATATTTTTGCACTTTCTGGAAGTCTTTGCAACTCTTGGAAGAGGAGAAAGTAACATGTGATTTGGAATCTGTCAGCTGGATTTCTAAAAGTTTATTCTGATCTGCGTTTTGGCCCCCTTGTCTCTGTAGTATGGAGCAAAGTTTGTCTGTGTCACAACTGAACTTGGGCATCTTGGTTCTAAAAATAAACCTGATAGTTCTTAGCTAGTCTGGTGGGAACACAGATGTGAACAGTTACAATATGTTGAAGCAGGTGATTAGGGACATGGATATGAAAGGTGCTGTGGAAGAATCACAGAGGAGATGCTGATTGAAATGAGTGATGGAGGATGAATCAGAGCATACTATTGAGACTGGAGAGAGAGAGCTATTTTAACGGAGGACATAGTACAGTGTTTGCAGCAGCAGAAATGTGAGGGAGTTTGGTCTTTTGGGGGAACTGTAGGTGCTATGACTGCTGTGCAGAGTGAACATGAGGGGAGATGAAACTAGAGCTATTTGCGGAGGTCTGATGATGAACCTTGACTGCTCAGGACTTTGCCCCATAGGGCAAACCTTGACAGCTTGAAATTGTACTAGGGAATACTCTCTCTGGGTTTGCATTTTAGTAAGGTCACTTTTGAAGCTTGGAATAGAGTGGTCAGGAGATAGGAGACAAGTAAAGAGGCTTTTGGAGTGAATTCAAGCAGCAACAATGGGAATGGAGAAGATGGGGTGTATTTGAGGGCCCTCGAGCCTGTAGCATC
>NW_021875285.1:0-760 GCF_006229205.1 Suricata suricatta | reverse complement strand
CTTGAATGCTGAAAACAAACTGAGGGCTGAAGAGGGAGGGGGAAAGGAGAAGGGGGTGATGGTCATGAGGGGGGCACATGTGGGGAAGGACACTGGGTGTTATATGGAAACCAACTTGGTAATAAACTATAAATTAAAAACAACAACAAAACAAAACAAAAAAGTCAACAGGTAGCATTTCTATTCCAGTTTTCAAACATTCAGGAAAATCAATGTTAAAATCCCTGTTTTTTCATTCAGGGTGTACGATTTGGACAAGATTTAAAAAGTTTGTTTAGATTCAGTTTCCAATCTGTAAAATAAGGACTTTAAGAAAAATCATTCTATATAAAGCACAGAGGGTGGTATATGATAAAAACTAACTTTAAAACATTTTATCTACTTTTATTAGGTTGTCTTAAAGACCTCTATATTAAATTAAATTAGTTTACAGGCAGAGACAAATTTCAGCACTATCTATCTGTCTATCTATCTATCACTATCTATCGTCTTTTCTTTAATCTTTCTGTTTGTGTTTTCTACTCTAGATTATACAAGAGGGAAAAAATGAGAAACCACACAGAAATAACAGAGTTTATCCTCCTGGGATTGTCTGACGACCCCCAGCTTCAGGTGCTGATCTTCGTCTTCCTGCTCATCACCTACATGCTCAGCATCACTGGCAACCTGACCATCATCACCCTGACCCTGCTGGATTCCCACCTCCAGACCCCCATGTATTTCTTCCTCAGAAACTTCTCCTTACTAGAGGTTTCCTTCA
>NW_021875284.1:0-760 GCF_006229205.1 Suricata suricatta | reverse complement strand
TTTAAATTTTTACAAATTTTCTGCAGCCCTTTGCTCCCTTTGTCTTCTTCCTTTTGTTCTCTGGCTGCAGGCCGAGCCATCCCCTCAGCCTGGTTCCCCGTGGGGAGAGGTGGGGTGCAGAGCCCCCCGACTTTCAGTGGGCACTTCGGGCTCTGGGGGCCTCCTGGTTTGGCCTCCCGCCCTGGCCCCCAGCTCACTGGCTTGTTAACCTTTGTAAGTGGAAGGCTTAGTTAGAGCGCTGCCTGGCCACAGAAAATGCTGAGTTTGGGCAATAACGCATTTCCTGCTCCGTCTCCCCCTGCGGATTCATCACCTTCTCTGCACCATGATTTAATGTAGAAAATATGGTTTAATGGGGCACCTGGGTGGCTCAGTGTGTTAAGCGTCCGGCTTCGGCTCAGGTCATGATCCCATGGTTTGTGGGGTTGAGCCCTATTTCAGGCTCTGTGCTGACAGCTAGCTCGGAGCCTGGAACCTGCTTCAGATTCTGTGTCTCCCTCTCTCTCTGATCCTCCCCTGCTCCGGCTGTCTCTCTCTGTCTCTCAAAAATAAATAAAAAACATAAAAAAAGATGAAAAAAAAAAGAATTATTTAAAAAAAAAAAAGAAAATACGGTTTAAAAAAACTGGTCCAGAGGCTGTTGGGACTTAACTCAGTGGGTGTTTATGCCTATGCAGATGATATCCTGACGTTCACTTAAAAAAAAAAAGGCTCCAAGGTTTCGTGGGGCTGGAGGCGGACGTGTGTTCTGCGCTGGGGC
>NW_021875283.1:0-760 GCF_006229205.1 Suricata suricatta | reverse complement strand
GGGCAGGGTCTCTACCTGCCATGGTCCCCACTGTGTCTTCAGAGCCCAGCCCTGTGTGTGGTGCATGACGGTGCTCATGTTAATAAGCAAGTGAATGTTCTCCGAATTCCAAGATGTCACATTTCACAGCTCCAGAGGCCTCATAGAGGAACTGCGGTATCGTCACAGGCCTTCCAGGCCTGAACCCCATGAGTCATCTTCACTGATGACACGTGCACAACATGTTATGGACCACAAAGAGCTTTGATCCTCACAAGACCTCATGGATGATGTATCCCCCACCAGATGCTAGGTTCATTGAGGACCGAATTTTCATTGTTTCTGTATCCTAGGACTTAGCCCTGCTCTGGCACATGGCAAGTACTCTAAGTGCCTGCTTGTTTGTTAGTGTACAATCAAATAAGGACCTGATATGCAGAAAAGTAGCTTGTTTGCCCAGCATGTTGGTGACAGAGCCAATGCTATGCCCAGGCCTCTGGATGTCCTACTATATTGTCAGGTATTGTGCAGCTTCATGTGTGAGGCTGGGAGGGATACCCTGGGGCACAGACCTCATCACCCTGTCCTGTTGGCCACTGTGCCCACCACAGGCCATGAGGACCCGGTTCTGCCCTGAGCTGTCAGGGCTCCCACTGGGACTGAGCAATGGCTGACTGCAGATGCCCTTGAGTATATGAGCTTGGATTACATCTGCCTCCAGGTGCAAAGATATTGTGGAGTGAATTGTGTCCCCAAAAAGATATGACAGAGTTCTAATCTC
>NW_021875282.1:0-760 GCF_006229205.1 Suricata suricatta | reverse complement strand
CAGCCAGTGCAATTATGCAAGAAATAAAAGGCATCCAAATTACAAAGGAAAAATATCTGTTCAAAGAGGACAGAACCATGATGACAAAGTCCTGAAGATCCTCTACACACACCCACACACCCACACACAAATACTATGAAAAATAAAAGCTCAAAGTTGCTGAATATTAAGGTCTACATAAAAATTAATGTTATTTCTATATACTAACCATCTGAAAATTAAGAATTCTATTTACAATGGCATGATAAAGAATGCTTTCAAGTTCAAGAGTCAATAAAACTTGTGTGCTAAAAACTAGGTAACATTGCTAAAAGAAATTAAAGATGACAAACACAAAGACATCATGTTAATAGATTAAAAGAATACTGAGATGAGCAAAAACCCCAAGGGATGGCCTAGTTTAATTCACTCCCCATCAAAGTCCCAATGGCTTTTGGCAGAGAAGAATTATGCACCCTAAGGTTCAGATGGAATCTTAAAGGACCCTGAGTAATGGCACAAAAACTTAAAAAGTTGATTCTCTCCCATTTCCTAATCGCTAAATTTGCCACAAAGGTGTAGTAATCCAAATACTATGGTATATTAAGACACGTAGAGACCAACAGAAGTAAGAGCCTACAAGTAAACCTCACAATGTATAGCCAAGTGATTTTTGATAAGGTTTCCAGGGCCACTCAGTCAAGAAGCACCATCTTGGGGGTGGGGGAGAAACTGGAGCTGGGAAAAATAGGAATCAACATGTAAAAAATCAGGTTGGACT
>NW_021875281.1:0-1576 GCF_006229205.1 Suricata suricatta | reverse complement strand
AAGCATTCTGAATAAAGGGTCCAGGTGGACGTGGTGTCAGAGTGTCAGAGAGAAGGAGTCAATATTGGATTAAAGCAGACTGTTTCTCATTTCCACTGTAAAGATTATTCAGTCTTTTAAGAAAGAGGTCTCACCTTTTAAAATGCCACACATGTTTACAAAAACCAGGTACAGTTGTTTTAAACTCATAATTTGTGAATCTTGAACTTCACTGTGAGGAATCAGGGTCCTTCAGAATCCCAGGGATCACTGGGACACTTTCAGAAGGGTCTGTGAAGTCAAATCCATTCTCGTGAAAATTAGAAGACATGATTTGCCTTTATTACTGTGTCAGACCTTTGCACTGACAGCACAAAAACAATGGTAGATGAAGTTGCCTTAGTAAGAATCAAGGCAGTGGCCTGAAGTTAGCCCAGTGTATTCTACCTCTGTATTCGTCACAGTCATGAGGGCTCAGGACAAACACTGCACCTTCACTTAAGAATGTCCTCAATGAGTCACGCCTCAGTGGTTCAGTCGGTTAAGCATCCTGCTTTAGCTCAGGTCATGATTTTGTGGCTCATGAGTTTGAACTCTGCGCTGACAACTCAGAGCCTGGAGGCTGCTTTGGATTCTGTGTCTCCCTCTCTCTCTGCCCCTCCCCCACTCATGCTCTGTCTCTCCCTCTCTCTCAAAAATAAATAAACATTAAAATTTGTAAAAATAAACAAATAAACACTTAAAAAAATTAGGGGCACCTGGATGGCTCAGCTGGTTAAATATCTGGCTTCAGCCCAGGTCATGATCTCCCAATGTGTGGATTCAAGCCCTGCATGAGGCTCCAAGCTGACAACTCAGAGCCTGGAGCCTGTTTGAGGTTCTGTGTCTCCCTCTCTGGCTGCCCCTCCCCTGCTCGTGCTCCATCTCTCTCTCAAAAAATAAATAAACAAATAAACATAAAAAATTTTTTAATTGAAAACAAAAGGAATGTCCTCACCGAAAGAGTAAAGAAATGAACTAAATCGCATTGTGATACACTGTGAAAAAATTGGTGGTATATACAAAAGGCATTTCTGTTGTGTTCTGAAGCCAATATTATGAAATATTTTTGTTTTGGAAAACACAGTTATTTTTACTTAAATGTTATTTTGTTTACATGTAGTGGACTTATGTTATTTTAATGAGTTAATACATATTTCTAAAGGTTTCCATTTCAATTTCTAATGTGATGAGGACGGATAGAAAGGACACACATGTACAGAAGATTTGGTTCGTCATCCTCAGTAACTCTGAAGAGCACGAAACAGGCCTGAGACTAAAATGTTTGGGAACCACTGTACTAATGAGAGAGCCTTGCTTACACCTTACATTTCACATTCATAGGCATGCGTGTAAGTGTACACCAATGTATATGTGCATATTATGGGTTTTTTTTTATTGAGGTGAAATTCACAGAACATAAAATTAACCATTTTAAAGTGAATAATTTAGTGGCATTCCATCCATTCATAATGCCACTCTAGTTCCAAAACATGTTCATGACCTCAAAGGAAAACCCTGTACACATTGAACAGTCACTTTCCATTGTCCACCCCTC
>NW_021875280.1:0-760 GCF_006229205.1 Suricata suricatta | reverse complement strand
TATACATTGTTGTCAAGAACACAGAGAACCTTTACCAAAACAGAATATTTGGTCATAAAGCATGCCTCAGCAAATTTCACTAGATTAAAATTACACAAAATATATTCTTTGACCACAGTGAAATTAAGCAAGAAAGCAATAATATGCAATTATGCCTGAAGATTTTAAGATACTTCTCTCTGTTATTTATAGAACAAGCGGACCAAAAAATGAGGAAGCTTAACTCCTAAGCATTTGGAAATTTTTAGTCATCTTTTCCTTATTGAGTTCTTGCTTAATTTCACTGTGGTCAACGAATCTATTCTGTATAATTTCAATCCCATGAAATTTAGGAACAAATTTAAATTTGCTAGATATTCCTATTGAAAGACCGTTTGTTACTATAAAACTTTTTCTTTGTGTCTAGTAATATTTTTAGAGTCTCTTTTGTCTGATATTATCATTACACCAACATTTTTTTGTTGCTAGGATTCTCAGAGTAAGTCTTTTTCTACCCTTTTGCATTGCATTTAGCTTTTCAATGTTTAAGGCATATTTCTTTTTTTTCTTGATTCTTATAATACCTTTTTTTTTCATAATATTTTATTGTCACATTGTTTTCCATACAACACCCAGTGCTCTTCCCCATAAGTGCCCTCCACCATCACCACCATCTCTTTTCCCCGCTTCCCCGTCCCCTTCAACCCTCAGTTCATTTTCAGCATTCAATAGTCTCTCAAGTTTTGCATCCCTCTCTCTCCCCAACTCTCTCTCCCTCCTC
>NW_021875279.1:0-760 GCF_006229205.1 Suricata suricatta | reverse complement strand
ACACTTTCCATGGAGCTGCTGTGTCTGAAACCAGAAGTGACCTCCGGAGCCCCTGGATGGCTCAGTCAGCTGAGCATCTGACTCCTGATTTTGGCTCAAGACATGATCCCAGGGTCGTGAGACAGAGCCCCGCGTCAGGCTCTGTGCTGAGCATGGAGCTTGCTTGGGATTCTCTCTCTCTCCTTCCCTCTCTCTCAAAAATTAAAAATCACAAAAATAAAGGGTGGGGATGGGAGACACTGGGCCTAAGAGGATTCCGTCTCTGGAGATGGAAGAGAGCCTCACATGGGCTCCAGCCCCTGAACAATGGCAAGGAAAGAGAGGACCCTGGCAAACACCCCCCTCACCTTGGCATCTGCTACCTGCTGGCTGGGCAGGCAGGGGGGAAGCCCGGGAGCAGAGCAGACATGGCTCAGCCCTCACCACGCTCGCCGCAGAGCGGGAGTCAGTCAGACCAGGCTCCCTGGTAAGACAGGGACAGAGGCATGAGGGCCAAGGAGAGAGAGGCATTGCTTCTTTTTTATTTTTAATTTGAAATTCTTTTTATTATGTAATATTTTTTCTTCCATTTCTACTTTGGGTATTTGTCTCCTCATACCTTTGTACAGCTGCCTACTGTATACAGAGTGGGAGGCTTGCAAATTTTAAACTTTGGTTGAAGTATAGCTGTGATATGCCATGTCAGGTGTACACCCATCTCCCACCCCGACCCCTCTGCCCTGGTAACACCAGTTTCTTCTCTGTATTTATGAGACTTTCT
>NW_021875278.1:0-760 GCF_006229205.1 Suricata suricatta | reverse complement strand
TTTTTGAAAAAGGAAAACCAGGGGTGCCTGGGTGGATCATTCAGTTAAGTGTCTGATTCTTGATTTCAGCTCTGGTTGTAACCTCACAGTTTGTGGGCTTAAGCCCCACATATGGCTTTGCACTGACAGGACGGAGCCTGGAAACTGCTTCAAATTCATTCTCTCTCTCTCTCTCTCTCTCTCTCTCTCTCTCTCTCTCAAAAATAAATAAACAAACTTAAAATTAAAAGAAATAAAGAGGAGATCAAATGGAAAAAGAATGAGAAGAGGAACGAGATTGCAAGAGGAGACATACAGTCAAGACAATGGACCAGAGAAAGAATTAGCCATAGGCAAATTTTTTACTGACTTTTTTTTCTCACAGCATCATGTATTTCCTAATCCCCAGCAAGGTAGTAGTTACATTTATGGGTGGACATGCAGCAACTCTGAGCATAGTTCTCTATGTCTTCAGTAAGGACTGAGAAGGTGTAAGGAGGCACCCTTTTGTCATATAATTTACATTCAAATAAACCTAAAAGGCAGGAAAGGCAAGCTGCTTGCTGTATCCCATTTACAATCCTGAAATCCTGGAGCCAAGTACCCAGAATATTCTGGACAGATTAATCTTTGCCAAAGTCTATATAAAGATGAAAAAAAATGCAAAATTAAAGTGATTCTGTCACTTAAAGAGTAATTACTTATGGAAGGAAGGAAACCAAATAAAGTAGCAAGGAAATTCTCTGATTTAGTGAAATTCATAGAAATGAAAAGATTTTCT
>NW_021875277.1:0-760 GCF_006229205.1 Suricata suricatta | reverse complement strand
TTATGCTCTTCACTAGGTATTTCATGTACTCTTGACAAGGCCCCTTCTTCCGTGGTCTTTATTCTCTGTCTCTGACATCACTTTTATAATTCAGCATTCAGAAGAGGTCTGCCACATGCAGAATTTGGTGGAGATGTCAGACAAAGGTGGGCGGCCAGTCTTATGCCAGCCCTGGGAGAGACTGTGGCCTGACCTGGTTCCCCATCCCTGTTGGGCACCATTTGTAAGACATCAAGCCTTGAACCCAAGCTACTGTGAGAAAGTCCACTAAGGAAAGAGTATTTGTGGATTCTTGACATCCCTGAGATCAGAAAGCAGCTTGCAGCAATTATGCCCAATGCACTTTCCTCAGATGAGGTCAGTGAAACCCAGAGAAGGGAAATAACTTATCCAGAGTCACACCAGTTAGTAAAAGATACAGGACCAGAGCCCAGATGTCTTGATTCCTAGTCCAGACATTTTTCCTTGCCCAGGTCCCTGTGTCTACTACCCCATCAGCATCCCTAGTCAACTGTTCAAGTTCAGGGCTCCTTTTGGACCTCTATTCCATTTTATACATGTGACAAAGAAGGAGACGTGGCCCCTTCAGACCACCATTGCCATGCTCCCTCCTTGGCAATTATGACCCAGGAGGAAAATGGTGATAAGCATTAGGAAACAAGAAATGGGTGTCAGTGCTGACCCACAAGGACATTTGGCATCAGTAGAAGAAAAATGAGGAGTTTTCTAGGCTTCTCCACATCTGTAACAGGAGCAATAA
>NW_021875276.1:0-760 GCF_006229205.1 Suricata suricatta | reverse complement strand
CCAGTCTTCCTTCCTCTTATTATTCCACCATCTTCAGTGAACAGACTTCCCCCAGCATTACTTGGTGGTCACAGTCCAACTTCATACCTGTGTCTAGCAAAGGGACAAAAGGAAGACAAAGCAGCAAAAGAGACAAAAGAAAGGAAGAGTTATGCCTGTATCAGGAAAATAAAACTTTCCCAGGAATCTCCAATAGATTTCTGCCTATGTGTCATTGATCAGAACTGTACACATGGCTAGCTATATGGGAGGATGAGCATGTCCATTTTCTAGTGGGATACTTTTTTTTCATAAATATTTTGGGAATATTTAACGTAAGAAATGAACATTGAATAGGACTAGCACAGTCTGCAATGATGTGGGTTGAAGACAGTGAAGGGATCTCATTACTGTCTCAGGCCCACAGTAAGAGGCAATACTTACTATCCTGTCCCATCCCAGTTCAGAAGACCATTTACCAGTGGCTCTCAAATCCACTGACCTCACATTCACAGAACCAAAGATCTGTAGCCCATTGGAGCTGCTGTTTTTCTCAGTATCATGTATAATGGAATAGAGTCTTTATGTTCCTTTTAAGGAGGTTTCTTCTAAACTCCCAGAGTCCTGAATACAGACCAAAGGCTGTAGGAAAGGACATAATTCCATGTGCACTAAATTTCTGCAATCTATCATATTGGTCACTAGGTAACCATTGACATTTCTGTCTACCTCTAGGTTTCTGGTAGTATTAAAGAAGCTGAATCATTATCCTAACTTTTCA
>NW_021875275.1:0-760 GCF_006229205.1 Suricata suricatta | reverse complement strand
CCTTTTGGTTGCAGCGTTTTACCAGAACACATCCACGGCTCGGTTTGGAGGCATTTCTCTTCCTCAGAAGTCTGTTTGTATAATTTGTTTTCCAGAAATGGGGGAGGGGTCCTATTAAAGGAGTTAGGAATCATTCGCATGGTTTTGCAGTATTGTGTGTTTCAAATCTATTGCTCAGAGTCGAACAAAAAGAAACAAATGTCTTTCAAAATTTGAAATCTTTTCCTTCTCAGCTTCCATTTTCAGTGACCCAAGAATAGGAAGGGAGCTTCCTTATCAAGATTGCTTGTGATGCATTTCCAAAACACACAGAAGGTCACTGGTTTACCTACTAGGCTGACTCATGGTCACGTATGTGAAGTTTAATATCTTAACTACAATATTCAGAAACAATTTCTGCTGAAGGAATTGCTCGTTCATAGAAGTTACTTAGCACAATTAAAAAAAACTTTTTTTAATGTTTATTTATTTTTGAGAGAGAGAGAGACAGAGCCGGGGAGGGGCAGAGACAGAGAGAGAGCGGCACAGAATCTGAAGCAGGCTCCAGGCTCTGAGCTGTCAGCACAGAGCCTGAGGCAGGGCTCAAACCCACGAGACATGAGATTATGACCTGAGCTGAAGTCACACGCTGAAACAACTGAGCCACCCAGGTGCCCCTTAGCACAATTGTTTTATAACAAATCAGTTTTGTCATCTTTCATTGCCATCTTTCCCCACAATTACTAATATTCGGGACCCTATTCACTACACTTAAAGAGAT
>NW_021875274.1:0-760 GCF_006229205.1 Suricata suricatta | reverse complement strand
AAGTCAGACAGACAAGGACAAATAGCGTACAATTTCTCTTACATATGTGAAATCTAAAAAAAAAATAAAAACAAGACCAAAAAACAAGCATAAAATCAAGCTCTCACAGAAATACATAACAGATTGGTGATTGCCAGAGTCAGGAAGTAGAAGTGTTGAGAGAAATCTGGGAAGGCGGTCAAGAGAGAGAGAGAGAGAGAGGGGTAGAAAGTCCGTGGATTTAGACAACTGTTTCACAAAATTTAATAAAGAAGATGAAGAAAAATATGACATTTACTAGACTTCCCTGAGACTTCTCATCTACAAGATATGTCTACAACACAAAACGCAGCTCTTTTTTCTCAGTCTCATTATAATTGTTCTGCCTCAGCTTGGAATAGAAATGAACCACCTAATCACTCAATACTTACTCAAAGACAGTGTGCTTCTCTTGCAGGATTTACTGCATTGGTAACAACTTCTGCTCTGTAAGTCGTATGTTGTTAACCCACGATCAGAAAGAAAGTGGTCATGACATTTTCTATTACTTTTTCTTACTGTTCTTACTTCACATAATAAAGATACTCACTCACTTCACCAAAGGTAGGAAAGAAGAAAGAAAGAAAGAAAGAAAGAAAGAAAGAAAGAAAGAAAGAAAGAAAGAAAGAAAGAAAGAAAGAAAGAAAGAAAAGAAAGAAAGAAAGAAAGGAAGAAAGAAAGAAGAAAGAAAGAAAGAAAGAAAGAAAGACGGAAGGAAGGAAGGAAGGAAGGAAGGAAGGAA
>NW_021875273.1:0-760 GCF_006229205.1 Suricata suricatta | reverse complement strand
ATTCACCTCTCTCTCTGGCATTGGTTATAGAAATGTTACTGGATTGGAAATACATCACTAATAATAGCACCATTAAATTTGATAATTTTTAAAATCATTTATAAGTAAAATCTATATTTTTGACATGAAAACATGGCCAAGATATATTGCCAAGTGAAAAAAATCATAGATTATAGAAGACTTCTGCACAGGGTGTACAGTGTGATTCTATATGTGGGGGAAAAGATTCACATGTGTTCATAAATGTGCACACCTGACTATTGTAAATATCTGAAAAGATGCTGAATCAGTCAGCATTCTTAACATTAAAGCAGAGATTAACTCTGGCCAATATAAGCAGAAAAGATTTATTGAAGGACCATGGATAGCTCAGTTTTCTTTGCAGTGCCTAAGAACCAGCCATATGTCTAAAAGCAACACCCCAAATTCCACTGCATAACTGGTTTTGCAAAGATGCCCCAACAGCTATCAGTAGACATGGACTGCAGTCTTGAACTATTGATACCACTGACCTGAGTGCTGGATCTGCCTCCACTGTTACCAGTACTCTAGGATGGGTTCTGGGTACTTGCTGCTCTTCTGTGTTACCAGCTTCCATTTCAGAGTCTCCATCTGATTGGCAGAGCCCACATTCTGTGCCCTAGCTGCAAGGGAAGCTGGGAAAGTGCATGTGTGGACCTTACTTCTGTAGTGGACAAAGGGCCTTGCCTCATCAGATGAGGCATTTCCCTAATGTAGGAAGAGGGTTAAGAAGCATGGA
>NW_021875272.1:0-760 GCF_006229205.1 Suricata suricatta | reverse complement strand
CGCAGGCCCCAGCGCCAGGGCGGGTCTGAGACCAGACCTGTGGTTTCAGAAGATGACATGGGACCGGAGGGGATGCCTGGCCCGAGGGAGAGGACCCTGCTGCTGCTGCTCCTGTCCATATAGTTCTTGTCATTCTGTGGTCCTGTGACTCACCAGACACAGAATATGCAAAGACAGTCTTAAAATAAGGTGCAAGTTCTATGGAAGGAGAAAAACCTTCCCAGTACACCGGTTCAGCGTCAGGGAGACAGGCCAAAAGGGTCTTTGAAAATAAACAATTAGAAGTGTAAACCCAGGATGGAGAATAAGGGGGAAAGGGGTGGCCTAGGGGCGGTAAGTTTCCTGTACCGCTGACGACTTGTTTAACTCGTCTTGTGACCCTGTGGAGGGCAAGTGAGTGGCAGCTGGTGTCACTGCCGCGGGAGTCCATCTCGCACCCCCGTGTCTGGGGGCGAGCATCCCACCAGGCTGGGTGCTGTTTTCAGCAAAGGAAGGTGAACCAACAGGAAGACTGTAGATCACGGCAGCACGGGGTCCTTGGAAAGGAGAACACGAGGAGCTGACAGCAGCAGGCCGTGTGCCATTCGGCTGGCACGCTGGCCCTGTCTCTGCTCACAGGTGGCCCAGCCCTGCTCCGGGGCTGCTGCAGCCCTCCTGGGCCCCAACAGCTCAGTCTGGGTCCATCTTGTCACTGGGACTCCACGGGGCTGGGAGTTGGGGGTGGCCGGGAGGTTCTGTGATCCCTGCTGAGTGCAACCTC
>NW_021875271.1:0-760 GCF_006229205.1 Suricata suricatta | reverse complement strand
TAATATAATAACTGATATTTTTGCACTTTCTGGAAGTCTTTGCAACTCTTGGAAGAGGAGAAAGTAACATGTGATTTGGAATCTGTCAGCTGGATTTCTAAAAGTTTATACTGATCTGCGTTTTGGCCCCCTTGTCTCTGTAGTATGGAGCAAAGTTTGTCTGTGTCACAACTGAACTTGGGCATCTTGGTTCTAAAAATAAACCTGATAGTTCTTAGCTAGTCTGGTGGGAACACAGATGTGAACAGTTACAATATGTTGAAGCAGGTGATTAGGGACATGGATATGAAAGGTGCTGTGGAAGAATCACAGAGGAGATGCTGATTGAAATGAGTGATGGAGGATGAATCAGAGCATACTATTGAGACTGGAGAGAGAGAGCTATTTTAACAGAGGACATAGTACAGTGTTTGCAGCAGCAGAAATGTGAGGGAGTTTGGTCTTTTGGGGGAACTGTAGGTGCTATGACTGCTGTGCAGAGTGAACATGAGGGGAGATGAAACTAGAGCTATTTGCGGAGGTCTGATGATGAACCTTGACTGCTCAGGACTTTGCCCCATAGGGCAAACCTTGACAGCTTGAAATTGTACTAGGGAATACTCTCTCTGGGTTTGCATTTTAGTAAGGACACTTTTGAAGCTTGGAATAGAGTGGTCAGGAGATAGGAGACAAGTAAAGAGGCTTTTGGAGTGAATTCAAGCAGCAACAATGGGAATGGAGAAGATGGGGTGTATTTGAGGGCCCTCGAGCCTGTAGCATC
>NW_021875270.1:0-1576 GCF_006229205.1 Suricata suricatta | reverse complement strand
ATGGCCATATGTCATTCCCTCTCATTGCCATGTAGTACTCCATCGTGTATATATACCACATCTTCTTGGTCCACTCATCAGGTGATGGGCATTTAGGCTTGTTCCATGTTTTAGCTATTGTTGACATTGCTGCTATGAACATTGGGGTACATGTGCTCCTATGCATCAGCACTTCTCTATCTCTTGGGTGAATCCCTAGCAGGGCTATTGCTGGGTCATAAGGGAGTTCTATGGATGGTTTTTGAGGAGCCTCCACACTGTTTCCCAGAGCGGCTGCACCCGTTTACATTGTCACCAACAGACAACACCTTCTTTAAAAACTAAAGCCCACTCTCCCTTTGCCAACACAAAGCTTCATCCCTCTCTCCTCTCACTAAAAGGGCAGAATCTTAAAATTGTATCTCTTGGCCTAATGAATGTTTCTCTTTTTCTTTCTTTTTTATTTGAAATCCAGTACAGTTAACATGCAGTGTTCTATTAGTTTCAGGTGTGCAACATAGTGATTCAACATTTCTATACATTGCTCAGTGCTCATCAAGATAAATGTCCTTTTAACCTCCTTCACCTTACCATGTGGTCCAATAATTCCACTACCGGGTATTTGCCCAATGAATACAAAAATACTAATTTGAAAAGATATATGCACTCCTATGTTAACTGCATTATTTAAAGTAACCAAGATATGGAAGCACCCCAAGTGTCCATTGATAGATGAATGGATAAAGATGTGGCATATATACACACAATGAAAAATTACTCAGCCATAAAAAAGAATGAAATCTTCCATTTGCAAGAATGTGGATGGATCTACAGAGTATAATGCTAAGTGAATGTTCTTATATTTGCCTCATTAAATACAAAGTTGGGCACTAGATCTCTTAAAAATATGCATGTCAAATGATTGATATAAACAATGTGGGGAGGTAGAAAGAACATAGGTTTCGGAAGGGTTCAAATTCTGGCTCTGTCCCTTACTAAATGTGACCTTGAGAAAGTTACCTCTGTCTGAGTTACCCCAAGGCAAAAAATGGGAAGCATAATAACATTTTGTAGTTGGGTTATTGTGAGGGTTTAGTGCATTCACCAATATGAAAGCTCTTGCTAGCTAAGGGTAATGGTTAAGGGAACTACTCTGAATTCATAAATTCATAAATGCTACCAGTTACTGGCCGTTCAACCTTCTGCACCTTTTATCTCATCCATAAAATGAGAAGAATATTATTATTCTTGAGTGTTACGGGCATTGCATGAGATACTAGATTAAAGCTCAGAACCTCTCTGGTGCATGCTGCATGATTAATCAATGATGACTGTTATTCACCTTCTTCCTTCCTGCTCACAAACACCTGCAGACTGACTGAGGAATTCACGGAGCAGATTCTTGGAACAGGTTCTGCAGGAGAACATACTTCATCCCTTGTACTTTGATTTATGTACTCAGACGGTGGGAAGCTAGACCAACACAGCTAAGTAAGAAAAAGCACAAAGTGAGCTTGCAATGCTGGAAGGGCTCCTCAATTATTTATTACTAGGTCCCAACTGCACTTAAAATTTGGGGTGAAAGTTTTCTCAAGAA
>NW_021875269.1:0-760 GCF_006229205.1 Suricata suricatta | reverse complement strand
GGGGGGACTCGCCTCCGTGGTGCCCTCAGGCCCGTTGCTCTGCACTTGACCCGAGGGGGGGTTGGCCAGAGGACCCAGCGACCAGAGCCCGACTGGCTTAGGGAAGTCACAACAGCTCCACTCCGGTCGTGCACGTAACGCTGCCTGTGGGAACCCCACGCTGCGCGGGCTTTGGGTGGGCGGCCGGAGCCCGCCTGGGCCGTCCGCCCTCTCCCTGCCGGCCGCCGCTGGTGTTCTGGTCTGGGGTCTTCCTCTTTAAAAAAAGTTTGTTTTTAAGTTTATTTATTTATTTAGAGAGAGAAAGAGTGCACAGCGGGGGAGGGTCACAGAGAAGAGGGACAGAAGCCCAAGCAGGCTCTGCGACAGCAGCGCAGAGCCCGACGTAGGCTGGAACCCTCGAACTGAGACCACGACCTGAGCTGAAGCACGAGTCAGACGTTTAACCGACCGCGCCGCCCAGGCACCCCTGGGATCTTGTTCTTTGTCCCTTGGGAGAATTCTCGTCTGCCTGTCCTACGTGTTCGTGGGGAGCAACGGGCTTCCCTCCTGAAGGGACAGCTGTAGGTGTCAGCTGTGGGGCCTCGAGAGCCCCGGGGATCCCGGCGCAGACCCTGTAGGACATTCGGGCCCAATGCCGTGGGTCTGCAGGCTGCCTCAGTGGGCCTCCCCACACCTCGTGAGAGTCCGGGGGCCCAGCAAGGCCCCTCTCCAGCAGGTGTTCCTGAGTGGGTGCAGGGACCTGCAGGGCGCCTGGGCGGCC
>NW_021875268.1:0-760 GCF_006229205.1 Suricata suricatta | reverse complement strand
TGTCTCCTGAGGCAAGGGAAACAAAAGCAAAAGTAAACTATTGGGACTACATCAAAATAAAAAGTTTCTGCAGAACAAAGGAAAAAATCAACAAAACTAAAAGACAACCTACAGAATGGGAGATATTTGCAAATGACACATCTGATAAAGAGTTAGTTTCCAACATATATAAAGAATTTACTCAATACTAAAAAAAAAAACCATAAAAGAAATAATCTAATTATAAATGGGCAGAAGGCATGAACAGACATTTCTCTAAAGAAGACATACAGATGGACAACAGAAACATGAAAAGATGCTCAATATCACTCATCATCAGGGAAATACAAATAAAAACCACAATGAAATACCACCTTACACCTGTCAGAATGGCAAAAATTAAAAACGCAAGAAACAACAGATATTGGTTAGGGTGTGGAGAAAAGGGAAACCTAGCACATTCTTGGTGGAAATGCAAACTGTCATAGCCTCTTGGGAAGACTGTATGGAGATCTCTCAAAAAACTTAAAATAATAGGACCGTCCTTTGATCCAGTACTTGCACTAGTATTTACTCAATGAATACAAAAATGTAAATTCAAAGAGATATGTGCACCGCTATGTTTATTGCAGCATTACTTACAGTAGCCAGGATATGGAAACGAGTGTCTATTGATACAGCAAGGGATAAAGATGATATGGGATATACATATAATGGGATATTATTCAGCCCTAAAAGAGTGAAATCTTGCCATTTGTGACAACATGGATGGCTCTAGAGT
>NW_021875267.1:0-760 GCF_006229205.1 Suricata suricatta | reverse complement strand
TTATTCAGCATATGTTACAAGTTGACTTGTGCCCCCAAATTCATATGTTGAAGTCCTTATCTTCCAGTACCTCAGAATATAAACTTATTTGAAAATATTCATTGTGGATGCAATTAATTAAGATGAAGTCATACTGGACCAGGGTGGGTCCCTAGCTGAATATAACTGGTATCCTTATAAAAAGAATGTCATGCGAACAGACAACCACATAGTGAGAATTCCTCCTGAAGACTGGGATTGCCTTATCACAGCCAAAACCCGCCAGGAGGAGGTCTGACACTGATCCCTCCCTAGCACCCTCAGAGGGACCATGGACCTGCAAATATCTTGATCTTGGACTGCTAGACTCCAAAATGATAAGAATAAAGTTCTGTTGTTTAAGTCACTCAGTGCATGATACTCTGTTACAGCAGCCCTAGTAAACTAATAGAGTATCTAACCCAGATACCACATAGGAGCCAACTCAGCCACTTCTCTCCTGGCTATTACACCATGTGGAGCTTCACTCATTCTACTCTCCTACTTGGATGCATGTATTAATCTGTCTTTCCTACCATGCAAACCACTCCACCATTGCTCTTCATCCCATCTTCTCTAGTCAATTATCCTCCTTTTTTTTAATGATTTATCACCAATGTCTCAATCTCTGCTGAATTCTGTTCCACAGCTTACAATAATGGTGAAGCTTCAAGAAAAGCAAGTAGTTAGTAGTGCTTAAGAAAAAGTGATTCAGTATCTAATGGATAGTTGATACCTGTCA
>NW_021875266.1:0-760 GCF_006229205.1 Suricata suricatta | reverse complement strand
ATCTTGGAGCTGTAACTCAGACCTGGTGTTGAGCCCTACTTAGGAATTTAAGATACATCTTTATTCATTAAGGATATTGGCCTGTACTCTTTTTTTGCTGGGTCTCTGGTTTGGGAATCAAAGTGATGCTGGCTTTGTAGAATGAGTATGGAAGTTTTCCTTCTATTTCTGTTTTTTGGAGTAGCTTGAGAAGAATGGGTATTAACTCTGCTTTAAATGTCTGGTAGAATACCCCAGGGAAGCCATCTGGCCCAGGACTCTTATTTGTTGGGAGATTTTTAATAACTGATAGATTTCTTCACTGGTTCTGGGTCTGTTCAGATTTTCTATCTCTTCCTCTTTGAATTTTGGTAGTGCATGTGTGTTTAGGAATTTGTCCATTTCTTCTAGGCCATACAGTTTGTGGCATATAATTTTTCATAGTATTCCCTGATGATTGCTTGTATTTCTGAGGGATTGGATGTAATATCCATTTTCATTCATGAATTTGTCTGTTTGGGTGATTTCTCTTTTCTTTCTGAGGAGCCTGGCTAGAGGTTTATCAATCTTGTTTATTTTTTCAAAAAACAACTCTTAGTTTCATTGATATGTTCAGCTGGGGTTTTTTTCTTCTATATTGTTTATATCTGCCCTGATCTTTATTATTTCTCTTCTTCTTCTGGGTTTGGGGTGCTCTTGCTGCTCTTCTTCTTGTTCCTTTAAGGTGCTCTGTTAGATTTTGAATTTGTGCTTTTTCTGGTTTCTTGAAATAGGCCTGGAT
>NW_021875265.1:0-760 GCF_006229205.1 Suricata suricatta | reverse complement strand
TGTTATTATGTATTTAAAACTTTATATTCAAATTTTTATCTTTAAAGAGTATACATTTACATTTGCATTCATTATTGATCCAATGGGATATATCAGTGGTTTTCAACCAAGGGACATTTGGTAACATCTGGGGGCCTTTTGGGTGTCACACGTCAGGGTTACTACTGGATATAATGGAGGCCATGAATTCAGCTACATATCTTATAATGCTCAAGGCAATCTCCCACAGGAGGGGTATCAATCCTAAAAAATCAATAGTGCCAAGGTTGCAAAATAATGTCATACATTATGAATATTACATTATTGTGTTTTTAAATATATTTTGAAAATAAGAAAATTGTTGGAAATACATATTTGAAATGTTCCCTCTGGTATATGTCACCTTTTAATTTTCTTTCTTTTCTTTAGTTTTTTTTTCATTCCCATTAGGTAATATACAGTGTAATATTAGTTTCAGGTGTAAACAAAGTGACTCAACACTTCCATATATAACATTTGGTGCTCATCACAACAAATGCACTTCCTAGTCCCTATTGCCTCTTTCACCCATCCCCCCATCCACCTCCATTCTGGTAACCATCAGTTTGTTCTCTGTAGTTAAGAGATCTTCTTGGTTTGCCTCTCTCTCCTGGCAAGCACTCATTAGCTTTGGACATTGGAATAAATAGATACTTCACAACAGGAAATATTCAAAAAATTAATAACCATTTGAAATGATGTTCTACATCAGGGAAATATAAATTAAGCCACAGTGAGGATT
>NW_021875264.1:0-760 GCF_006229205.1 Suricata suricatta | reverse complement strand
TTCTAGAACCAAGGACAGAGTGTCCCAGAGTGACATGTGCCTGTCTGGTTCACAGCTACTATTGGGTAACTACTTGTCTCAATCCATTCTATTCCCTCCTGACTAAAAGGAGCCCACGTACTGGGCCTGAAGGACTGTCAAATTTTTTAGGGCCACTTGTATTTCATCAACAGAAGAAAACGCACCTTTAGGATCATTCCAAACAGGGATGTCTTCTGTAAGGTCAGACTATCAATAGGTAGTATTCAAAGTAAGTCTTCCAGCAAAATTCTTTCCATAAAAGGAGATGAGCTGTACCTACTGTTTACATCACTTCCTTAGCACTCTTACTCCACCTTAACTCATGGAGAAATAATGCCCTTAAGGCAAATGCTTTATGGCATTGGCTTTAGTAAAAGGCAAAGCATTTTATGAGGACTAAAACAGCCCCAATAAAGGAAGTGGTGAGGGGAATGTAAAACACAGGCTCAACTAGGAGGCCTCAAAAACATCTCCCAGCTAAACTTAAATGGACATTGCTGAAAACCTGACTCAAAAAGTAAAATGTGTAAGTGTTCTATTTTAAAGATGTATGGATTCAGGATCATAAAGTTTGTTTGTCTGTATACTGCACTTAGGAATGAAATTTTTGTGCCAAATAAATAACGAGATTGTTTCTTGTAAGGCTGCTGATAGTAGGCAGTTAATGACAAAGATAGGACTTAGAAGTGACACCACATTTTTAAAAACTATTCAAAGGTAAAAGTAAGTTATTTTAAGA
>NW_021875263.1:0-760 GCF_006229205.1 Suricata suricatta | reverse complement strand
ACACACACACATACACGAACACACACCTGAATATGCAAAACTAGAAGTCACTGGGATGGCTCCTGGTCATTAATTCGAGTAGCAGGTGGATCAGACCAGCGACAGTGACTGCATGGCCTGGGGAGGAAGCCCAGAAAGAAGGGCAGCTAGGTCAGAAAGGACAGCCGCAGAGCAGAGGCTGAGTGGGTACATGCCGGGAGCCCCCAGTCGCAGAACCAAGGGTGTCCCCAAGGCCCCATGTGTCCACTCAGGAAAGAAAGTGTCTATGGCTACGGGGGAGGAGATGGCCTTGATCCCCTGAGGTCCTCCACAAATTCTGCTTCTTTGCGACACCCCCCTAAGTAACATACGATGCAAACGCCTTCCAGAGCTTTCCATTCACTCGAATTCCATAACCCTGTAGTACCTGTTCACTGTTTTCTTAATTTCTTAACCTCCTAGTCTTTTTCCAAAGGGAAATATACCACCAGATCGCTTCAGAAAGCCAATGCACCCGAGGGAAATTCCTTACCAGCTGCATGGATTATGCCAAAGCACGATTTCTCCCACTCAATCAATCTCACCTAATGGCGAGCGAGAGGGAGGCCGGCGGCTCCGTGGATCACAGAAGCAACTGAGGGCTCAGGTCCAAGGCGAGGGGCGCACGGTCCCCGGCAGGGCACACGATTTCGCGTAGGGAACGACGGCACGACACAGAACACGGCCAAGAGCCCGCAGCCGGGGCCGACGGGGAGATGTCGCTGCCAGACCCTCACGGAAC
>NW_021875262.1:0-760 GCF_006229205.1 Suricata suricatta | reverse complement strand
CTGTCAGGTTGTCTCACTCTTGGAGATATTAAGTTTGGGCTCCTGGGTAGAGGTGTGACCACCAGATCTCTCCACTGCAAAGGCACAGTTTACCCTTTGTAATTTATAGGTAATCTGTAAATTTCCTGTTTACCTAATGCTTTCAACATCCCCTGATGGTCCTGGGCTGAATTGGTCATTATTATGTTGGGACCCCATTTTTTTCTTGACTTCCAGAGTCTGACTTGCTTTTGGTTCTTCTTTACCTTTGTGGCTGTTCATTCTCAGTCTCTGTGGTTCCTCCCCTTCTCCTTGACCTCTCACTGTCAGTGCTCTCCGACCCAATCTTCACATCTTTTTCATCTGTCTTGTGGCTTTAACTGTCATCTAAAAACTGAGGACTCCCAAATTTCTAACTCTAAGTCTATATTTGCTTCCTTATCTCTACATTCATACATTGACTGCCTCCTTGACCTCTCCATCTGCATGGTCTCAAAGTCATTTCAAACTTCGTAGGTCCAAAAGTGATCCCTTGATCCCCTCCTCCCCTAACTTGCTCATCAATTTCAGTGTGACAACTTCATCCTTCCACTTGCTCAGGTCAAAACCTTGGAGTTACTCTTGTCCCCTGTCTTTCTCATGCTCTCCATGTTCAATCCATCCGAAAATTCTGTTGATGTCATCTTCAGAATGTATCTAGGCACCACTCACCATCTCAGGAGTCCTACAGTAGTCTGTTGTGTGCTCTCCCTGCTTCTGCCATGGTCCATTCTCAACACAG
>NW_021875261.1:0-760 GCF_006229205.1 Suricata suricatta | reverse complement strand
TGAATCCTGAATCGCGGGTGCCAACAGGGAAAAAAATAGCCCCCACACCTACGCAATCCTGGCAGGGAGCTGGCAGTCGTGGAAGCCTGGGCGTGTGCTCAGGCTGCAGGAGCTTCCAGCTAATTTCTGGCAGCACATGGTGCCTCGGGCAACAGCTGTGCAAAGCCAAGAGAAACTCATTCCTCCCCCAACCGGATCGCGATCCCAGCTGGGGGTTGGGAATCTGCAGTTGTGTCTGTGATGGTGCACACTTAACCTCCTACTGCACATCTCGCCTCAGGCTGTACACCTTGCCTCAGGCAGGGGCAGCAGAAATCCCTGCCTGAGCCAAGACAAACTGATTCCTCCCCCTAAAAAGCCAGCCACCAATGCAAATACATCTCATCTGTGGTAGCACAAAAATGCATGGACTGGAACTTTAAACTGAGGCGGCCCTGGAAAATACAAATCGGCTCAACCTTGGCACAAGGAGATCGGACTCATTAGGCCTATAGTGTGTAGTTCCAGCGGAGCTTGGCATGGCCCCTACTAATCTCTGCAGACACCAAGGCAGAGCCTCTGAGAGCAGCCTCCAAAACCTACCACACCAAACCATGCCTATACAGGAGGAGGAGCTGCTGCTTTTTTTTTTTAAATTTTTTTCTTTTTCTTTTTTCTTCTGTTTTTTACTTATTTATTATTACTACTATTCCCCTTTTTTAACTTAAATTTTTAAAAAAATTTTACTCCTTATTTTCCTTTCCCCTTTCTCCCTTTTTTT
>NW_021875260.1:0-760 GCF_006229205.1 Suricata suricatta | reverse complement strand
GTTTTAAATTTTAAAGAAATTCAGATGTGGAGACTTTCATTTCAACCTGTAAAGAACTTGGAAAAAAAGAGTGGCTCAGTCAGTTGAGTGTCCAACTCTTGATTTTGGCTCAGGTCATGATCCCAGGGTTGTGGAATCAAGCCCACCTCAGGCTCTGCACTGAGCATGGAGCACTGCTTAAGATTCTCTCTCTCCCTCCACCCCTCTTGCCCACTCATGCATATTCTCTCTCTCTCCAAAAAAATAAGACATAAAAAAATATATAAAGAACTTGAAAATTTTCGTTCCCATGCTCACAACAAGAAAAAGCTGAAAAACTGAAATGAAAATCAACAACCTTTTGCATATCAGAGAACTGAGCTCCCAGAAGCAGAAGCTGAAACCATGGGTAGAGCCTGGTAGGAGCACTTAAAATTAAATTGACTAATATCTGGAAATGAAGCGAGGGCTAATTTGAGAGATTAAAAACTTCTGGGGCCTAGCCTTAGAAAGGCCCCTTGACTTAGAAAAGTAAGACTTAATCATAACATTGTAGAATTTCTCTCCTTTCCCAACATCTTGTTACAACATCAACCAAGCTCTTCTTTAATAAGAGGTGATTAAAACCAGAAGAAATGCAAACCTCAGACCTCATTCAAAAAGCAGTGTCTAGAAAAACACAAAGATAACAGGAGAGATAAAACAAGGACACTAGAGGAAAGTTCAGCCTCTGGCACCAAAACTATAGGAAACAGTAACTCCTAGTCAGATAAATATAAAA
>NW_021875259.1:0-1576 GCF_006229205.1 Suricata suricatta | reverse complement strand
TGGCTGTACTGATGGAGTATTGTCAGCCCTGGAAGGTCACTCCAGCTTTAATGTCCAGTGATCACATTGAGGCTTCATTATGGAGACATGATTCATCGGTCAGGTACCCATGTGTTTGAACTTGGTTTCCAGCTCCTCTCCCTGGAGGTCAGGCTGGAGGCCCCAGTGCTTAATCACATGGGTCATCTGAGCTGATACCCCCACCCTAGAGTACTAGGTGTGTCTCCAAATAGTCATCTTAGTAGGATAACTATCAGATGTGGTCCAAGGGGCCCACTATGAATGAGAAAGACATCTCTATCAGGAAATTCCAAGTGGTTAAAGGTTATCGCCCAGGAGTCCAAGATAAAGGCCAGTCCTATGTTGGGATAAAGCCAAATTCCTCACCACACAGGAGCAAAGATGCTAGCTATTCTGTTTAAATGGTTTTACTTAACAAAACACGATAAAGTGGGCTCTAATTTGAAAGAAAGCTTCCTGTCTTCTGCTCTGTGTTGACCACAACAAGCAGGGTCAGAGGCCTGGTGGTGGAGTCCATCACTAACTGACGCACCGGCCCACAGTGGACTTTACCATGGCTGCTGGTCCTAGGGGGCTGGAGACGATGCTAGTTCCTGCAATGCTGAAGGGCCACTGGGGCCACACACGGTTCCAGTGACCGGGATAGGTTCCAAGTCCTATAGATTCAGTGAAGTTGGGCTGTCAGATTTTCCCACCATCCTTTTCTGCATCCCTGCCCGGTGTCCGGGGCCCTCACAGATGCCTTCCTACGGCAGTGACCCAAACCCCAGGATCATGGCTTTTTCCTCTCCATAGCCTGCTCCATTCACACACCCCTGTCCACAATCTAAATCACTCAGCTGCCGGGGAGGCTTGGACTCAGGTTAACTCGGGCAGACTTCCAAGTTGAGTTAAGTATGTCCTTCACAAATCCTGTTCTGTTTACAGGGAAAGAGACTCAAAGTAAGAATTCAGAGGGAATTAGAGTCAGGGACTAGGTCACGAAGGTTGCTGAAAGCAAGGAGACGACTCTGTTATTTTAAGCAATTGTATACAAACTTGGTCAGAAACACTGGTTCTAGAGAACAGGAAATTAGGCAGCCTAAATGAGTCAGGTGGAGAGGAAATTAGCTCTAATTGTTGGAAATAGACTATCATAAGGCTTTCCACAAACTCAGGTGCACAGACTCCTGCATACCTCTTCCCAACCGAGAGGCCAGCTGTTGATTTTGGCTGAGAGCACAGATCAGAGAACAGAAGCCATCTACACCAGCCATTCTCTAAGGTAAGTTCAAGGGAATGAGTCCTGGACAAGGGACTTTCAAGGTCCACCTCTTTCCCCCTGTTCTTCTGAATTGGAATACAAGCCCTGTTTGTGAACACTCCCAAGGGGCCTAAACTGTGCAAGTGTATTGTGTGGAAGAAGAGAAAAAACATGCTCTTCTAGATGGATCTGAGCATCACTCAAGCCTTCACCACGAAATCCAGTGTGAAGGCAATGCAGAAACTGCAATGCTGGAGAGCCAGCCCGGCCTCCCTGGGTCCGATGAAATGCAAACTCGTGGTGGCTCCCAGG
>NW_021875258.1:0-760 GCF_006229205.1 Suricata suricatta | reverse complement strand
TAAGTAGAGACTAAGTGACTAGTACTCATGTTACTAATTGTATCACGACTATGGCTGCATATGTAATCAAACAATCTACATAGATGGCCTTGAATATGGCAAAGGCTGTAGCTACAACACAAAGCACAATCTCAAAGAAATAGTGGATATGCTGGATATCATTAAATTGTTATAAACTTATGTCAAGAGAGCGAGGAGAAGTTACCGAGTGAAAGAAAATATGTGTAAAGGAAACATCTGGTAGGTGACTGTTATCCAAAATATACTAAGAATTATTCAAACTCATCAATAAGAATAGAAGCAGCCCATATAGAAAATGGGGCAATGACCTTAACAGACACTTTAGCAAAGATATACAGATAGCAAGCCAGCCTACGAAGAGATGGTCCACTTTATGTGCCATCAAGATAATGCATTTACTACTATAAACCTACTAGGATGGCCAACATCCAAAACACTAATAACACCAAATGCTGACAAGGATTTGGAGCAACAGAAATTCTTGCCATTGCTGGTGGGAATGTAAAGTGATAACGGTTATTTTGGGAGACAGTTGGTTGTTTCTTACAAAACTATATGTTCTCTTACCACACGCCCCAGCAATCACACTCCTTGATATTTAGCTATAGAGATTTGAAAACCTGTGTCCACCCAAAAAGTTGCACACAGATATTTACTACAGCTTTATTCATAATTGCCCAAACTGGAAGCCACTAAGATGACCTTCAGTAGGTCAATAGATAAACGGTGGTGCATTCAG
>NW_021875257.1:0-760 GCF_006229205.1 Suricata suricatta | reverse complement strand
CCAAAACAAAAAAAAATTCATAGCAAAAGTGTGACATTACAGAAATGAAGAAAATATTTCTGTCCTCCGGCTTTCTTTGTCGCCCTGAAAAACCCCATCTCCTGTCAGTTTGGTTTCCTTGCCCCGGGCCCTCGCGGCCAGAGCACAGCGGCCAGGGACAGCAGGACCTGGAGGAAGCCAGCCAAGAGGACCGTCCTCAGCGGCTTCGCCAGCTCCGCAGAGACCACACACAGCGGCGTGATTCCCGGTCATGAGACGCTGCAGAGCGGCCTCTCAGTCCCCACGTTCGACCCGGAAGCCGAGCGTGGCATGCCTTTCCATGTCGCGGGGCGGCTCAATTCTGAAATCAGTGACGGGCCCTTCTATGCCCTACTCAGTAAGGCCCAAGCACAAAACGTGAAACCCGCACCTTACAACACTTACACCACTCACACCGAAACCCTTTCTCTCTTACCCCCGGAGTCTACGAAGCCGAAACAGAGCCACAGCAGAAGCAGGACTTGCACAAATCCCCGAAGTCAGTCCTCCTCCCTTCTTTCCTGGTTCCTACCGAGCCAGAGGGATGGGCCAGCCATCGCGCTGATTTATGTAGAATAAGTTTAGGATTAAAGTTATTTTTATTCACAGGACATTTTATCAAAGAAATCCCTGACTTCTGAAGCTCAGTGATGATTACTGTCTCTACAGAAGAGGATGAAGTACTTTGATATTCTGTAGTTCCTCACAAATTCACTGATAAAATGTATCTGTAACAAAAATA
>NW_021875256.1:0-760 GCF_006229205.1 Suricata suricatta | reverse complement strand
CAATCTCTACCTTACTTAATCTATATTTTCAGGGATATATGGATATCCCTGTATATAAATATACTATACAGCTAGCTAGTAATAGCAATAAACACGCATGCACACACATGTGGTTTACTGGTAGAGATCAATTAAAGGAAATTTCAAATGACAGTGCTTCATTAAAATATCATTCTAGAGTTAATGCATTTTAAGTCATATTGCTATCAAGCTGGAGGACCTAGAAACTGGGCTTCTCAGAGATGCTGGTTTGAATGACATTCATTGTGAAGAAACTTGATGATAACAAATGGACAATTTTCCAGTGTAATTTTGACTAGTTCTGACTGCTAGGGAACATTAGCCATGTGCAACACAGAACATTTAAATTCTATTACTCCTCTCCATTTTATTTTTTTAATTATTTAATGTTTATTTATTTTTGAAAGAGAGAGACAGAGAGAGTGTGAACAGAGAGAGAGAGACACAGAATCTGAACCAGGCTCCAGTCTCTGAGCTGTTAGCACAGAGCCCAAAGCAGGGCTCGAACTCACGAACCAAGAAATTGAAATCATGACCTTAGCCGAAGCTGGACACCAAACCCACTGAGCCACTGGGTGACCCCCCCCTTTAAAAATTAAAAAAAATTTTTTTATGACCTTATTATTTTGAGAGACAGAGAGTGAGCAGGAGAGAGGCAGAGAGAGGGAGACACATAATCTGAAGCAGGCTCCAAGCTCTGAGCTATCAGCTCAGAGCCCAATGTGAGGCTCAAACCCAC
>NW_021875255.1:0-760 GCF_006229205.1 Suricata suricatta | reverse complement strand
AAAAATTTTATTTTTGAGAGAGAGAGAGATGTCTGTGTCAGCACAGATCCTAACGTGGGGCTCGAACCCACCAACCATGAGATCATGACCTGAGCTGATGTCAGCCGCTTAACCGACTGAGCCACCCAGGCTCCCCTGCTTTTAATTTTCATAGCCTCAATATGCACTTCTTTGTGGCAGTATTAGGTATATTGAAGCTACATACTGGTAAATGCAGGCTTCTTTAAAATGACAGAAGAATATGGTAGCTGTCTGGATTCTCAACATTCAACACATTCAATAGGAGTAAACTTGGGACTCTGAAGACATTCCAAGTAATAGCAGCAACAAAAACAGATCTTAACTAAGCAATTAATGTATGCCAATACCCAACAGAGAGCTGGTAGCTGGTAGATCAAAATCTCCCTGAAGCCAAATATTGCCCTGGGCACTAACCAGTTACTGACCCACCATGCCCCAGGTTTGAAGCAATTACGCCAGCCTTTCTTTATGATCCAGTCTTCGTTTTTATTAAGGCTTGCAGGTGGGTTTCCAATAGGATGACGCATATAGGATAGGCTCCTTGAATAAGTCGACACTTGATCTTAGCCAAAAGGCTGAGAAGTGATTCATCAAAACTAATTCTAAGTGGAGTGAAACCTTGGATTGTAACTTGTTCTGTGAATATTCTGCAAGATGAGCAAACATTTCTAATAAATTTTAACTTAATAAATGAGTGATGTCTTGCAATATGAGTAGTACATGACACCAAATGTCACAT
>NW_021875254.1:0-760 GCF_006229205.1 Suricata suricatta | reverse complement strand
CAACACACACTGCCAACACATTTAAAAACTCATGGATTTTTTTTAGCAACCATTCAATGTTTCGCAGGCTCTGAAATGAGAATTATTTCCATTGTTACATGTTTTTTTTTTCTATCAAGAATCTATTTTGTCTACTAAAGATTAGAGGGAGATCACAAACATTATTTACGGTCAGCATTTTCCAGTTCATTTGCTAATTTATTCCTCAGCAACCCTACAAGTTAGGCCATTTCACAGATAAAGGAACTAGGTCTAAAAACAGTGAAATGGCATGCCTAGCAATTAAATGGAGAAAGTTGGCTTTGGACCCAGGTATGTCTAAGTTGGATGCTCTTATTTTTTTCACTAGTATCATGCTGCTCAAGGTCTTTTTGAAAATACAGGGGGTTTTAACTTGTAGACCCATAGAATCACATTCTCAGACACATCAAACTCTCTTGGGTGCCTGTTTAAAATGAGTCTTTACAAATCCAATAAATTGAGATCTATGGGTGTGGGGCTTGGGAATCTGCATTTTAACATGGACTCCCCTCCCCCTGCCCGGCGCGCGCGCGCGCGCGCACACACATAATCCTCATTCACATTCAGGTTTGAGATTCGTTACATTGGAGCGCATGAATAAACTTCGGGGTTTATGAATTGCACTCAACCTTTTGTGCAAGTGTTGTGTGTACATGATTTAGAGAATATCTTTCATCAGAATCTCAAAAGGGGCCTTGACCCTGAAAAGACAAAGAACACCAACTGTAAAAAAAAAAAA
>NW_021875253.1:0-760 GCF_006229205.1 Suricata suricatta | reverse complement strand
GCCATAGCTCCGAAGATAACTCAACTACACAAATAAGGTGACAACACAATAAGGTTGGCAAAAATCTCAGGAAATTAAAAAAAAAAAAACCTAAAAATTAAATAGGTCTGAAAATAATTCAAAAAATAAGTAAAAACTAATTAAAAAACTACATAAATGTAAAAATACAGAGCTAAAAACCACAAGAAGTAAAAAAAAAGTCACACTCAAAAACCTCAAAATTACAATAACTGAAAAGAGAAACTTTGAAAACTAAATAACCAAAACAGTCTAAAACTAAATGTTTAGTAAATAATTGTAAAAGCTAATTCAAAAATAACTGAAGTAACTGAAAACGAGCTTCGAAAATAAAGTGAAAACTACAAAATTAAGTAACTGGGAAACAGCTCAACATAAATGAAAATTAGAGTAACTACTAAAACTAAAAAGCAAGTAACTCTAAAATTAATTCTAAAACTAAAATATCTACACATAAATCTCTCTGGAGTCAACATGGGACAGAACCCTCAGGGACCAGCACATCTCCACACACTGTCGCGGACTCCAGGAAGGAACCAGCGCACACGAACCCGCCTCGGGTTCCTTCCGGACTCGGGTAAGCCCCACGTCCGTAGCCTCCGCGAGCGTCAGTGCCGAGTCCAGCGCTCGCGCAGGCGCCTGAACAGCCCCGAAGGCTACTGCAGCGAGTCCGGCGCTCGCGCAGGCGCGTGTGGAGCAGTCCCGAGGTTCGCGGGCGTCAGTACCCAGTCCAGCGCTCGCG
>NW_021875252.1:0-760 GCF_006229205.1 Suricata suricatta | reverse complement strand
AGGGGACTTTGGGTTTGGCAAAGAATTTTTGGATAAATATAGTGAATTTGTGAGGCTTTGGGGATAATCAAGGAAGAGACAGGGCCACGAGAAGCAGTGACATACAAAAAGGCGTTTATCAGAAAGGCCTGTGTGAGAGATGAAGTTCTTCCTGACAAGGGCCTTTCTAGAGCCAGTGGCATAGGCCGTCACCCAGAAAAGGAATGAGGCAGAGGGTCCTGGGGGTGGGGGGAAGGGACTTCAGAGAGAGGACTATGTGTCTGGGTGATGTTGCTCAGCAGTAAGGTAAGGAGTCTCTCTGGGTCAGAGGTCTCTGAAGGCCAGCAGCAGTGCTTGGCCTTTTAGAGCCACAGGGTTTGTCTTATTTATGGGTAGCAGACATTAGATGTAGTTTCATAGGGTGTGCAAGATAGTGAGCTCTGAATGGCCAAGAATGTTTATTTGGATTGTGTTTAAGCAATTGGATATGAAAGAGTTTGCGTTTTGTGCCCATGGGCTTTGGGCTGAGAGTCAGTAATAACCTGGGGTCGTTTTAAGCCAGCAGGGGCAATTCTTGGGCTCATTTATACAACCACCACCGGCATGATCTAAGAAAGAAAAAATCGATAATTTGGACTTCATTAAAATTAGAAACCTTCTTTACAAAAGACATTTTTAAGAGAATAAAAAGGCAAGCCATAAACCAGGAGAAAATATTTGCAAAACATTTATCTGATAAAGAGTTGGTGCTCCCCAAATATGTGTGTGTGTGTGTGTGTGT
>NW_021875251.1:0-760 GCF_006229205.1 Suricata suricatta | reverse complement strand
CTCTCCCTCCTCTTTTCTTCTTGGAGGAAAGTGTTGCCATTTCTTGGGTAGATTTCCAGAGACTCGCTATGCAGCTGTCTGCACAAGTTTAAGTTATATGTACATACACATGTCCCCTTTTTTGAACAGAATACTTGCTTCCTAAACTCACTGTTCTACAACTTGCTTTATCTCATGATGTTGCTTATTCTGTCATAGTTAACTTACAAGGACCTTCTTCATTCTTTTTTGGTTGCCTAGTATTTCATAATGAGACAGGACCATAATTTATTTTATCAGTTCCCTTTTGGTAGACCTTTAGCTTGTTTTTATTCTTTTGCTAATGCAAATAATGCCAGAGTGAACAACCTTGTACCTGTGTCATTTTTGCATAAATGAGGGCGTATCTGTGGGATAAATCCTCATTCATGGAATTGCTGAGTCACAGGGTATATGCATTTATAAACTTAATATGTTGCCAAATCGCCCTACATTAGGGTAGTTTCAATTTATACTACTACTGGTAATGTGAGAGACTGCCTGTTCATATTTTTCTTCATACCCTCTCCAGCTCAGTCATTCAATTTTACCTTTGTCCATAGGTTCATCAAGAATGGTCCCTCAGTGTTGTTTTAGTTGGTCCACCTCTTAACCATGAGTTAGACTGAGCATCTTATCATTTGCCCAAGAGCCACTGGATTTTACTCTGAACTGCCTCTTCATATCCTTTGCCCATTTTTCTATTTGTTTTTCTTTGTTGTTTCTATTTGTTGTTCTTTCT
>NW_021875250.1:0-760 GCF_006229205.1 Suricata suricatta | reverse complement strand
GGAGGTGGCCGCGCGCTGGGGAGAGGCCGGTGCCTCTAAAGGGGCTGCTGGTGGCCTCCCCGGGGCTCGAGCCCAAGGAGCCTGCTTGCTGGACGTCTCCCCTCTGTCTGCACCTTACCTGGTGGGGGCTGGTGCCTTGTCCCGGGGTCAGGAGATGGGGTGTGCGTGTGTGCATGCGTGTGTGAGTGTGCATGCATGTGTGAGTGTGCATGTGCGTCTGTGAGTGTGTATGTGCATGTGCACGCACAGAGTGGGGGCGGGGGAGGGAGGCAGGGCTGAGCAGTAGGTACGGTTCTCATCAGCGGCTCCGTCCGTGCCCAGCCGTCCTTTCTCGTGGCCGCCCCGGAGAGGAAGCAGGAGTCTAATGGTGTCAGAGTCCTGGACCATCTCTGCTCTCCTGAGTCCCGTCCCAGTGCTATGGGAAGAGCCGTGGCCAGGCCGAGCCGCAGTCCCCTGCCAGCCGTGCCCCTGGCAGCTCTGCCCGCCCCATCACCGCCCCGAAATCCGGCTTCCTCGTGTGTAACGTGGAGATGCTCATGGTCAGAGGGCCTGTGCAGACCCTGATGGGATACTTCCTGTTGCAGATGCTGTAGGGCCTCGGTTCTGACTCATCCTCTTTACAAGGCTGTTGGGGCTCCTCTCTCTTCAGAGCCCCCAGCAGGATCATGGTCTTTCCTGAGGTGGGGGTGCTGGCTGGGCTCAGCTGGTGTTTCTGCCCTTGGGTCGCCGTGCAGCCTCGGCGGGGGGGGGGGGGGCGGTT
>NW_021875249.1:0-760 GCF_006229205.1 Suricata suricatta | reverse complement strand
GGAAGACATCATCAGGCAGAAGGCTTGAGCACGAATGTGCGGCTGCAGCACACGAGGAAGGGACCACCTGGGAAGGGCACGAGGACACATGTGGGAGGGACACTGTCCAGTACTGGAGGTGGCCTCACAGTTGTATGCACCTGTCAGAATGCATCGATTTGTGTATTTTCAATCGATTTCAATGGATTTGTTGTACATAAATTATACCTCAATAACGTTGACTTTCAAAAAGAAAATGGGAAGAGAAGAGAACGGGCTCGATTTTTGTCACTCCCTCTCCCCTTTAACCACCTCTCACCTTGGCGCCGTCATGTCACCTACACTATTCACACGGGAGAAACCTCAGCTACAAGTGCTCACGCCCTCTTTCCCCAGCCAAAGTTGCTATGGTTCCTTAAACCCTCAATCTGAAAATCCACAGAGGAACTACTTTATGGTCCATTTTGAAACTTATGGTTTCCTTTTATCATTCTATAGCTTTTTATCACTAAAATAAGAAAAACAGAAAGACATAACATGGCCTTTTTTGTCTTGAGGAATTGATAAAAGAAAATAAAAACTGATTGTAGTTCTAGGAGTTTCCCACTTTCTGATGACTATCTCTTGATGTTCAGAATGACAAGTCTATGTTTGTTGCTAAAGATGGCCTTGAGCCATATGTCCTCAATCTATCTAATTTACAATAATACCTACAGTTTGGATAAAATTTATTAACTTCATGTGTGATCCAACGCTCAATACTTGAACAACTGCACTGGGC
>NW_021875248.1:0-1576 GCF_006229205.1 Suricata suricatta | reverse complement strand
ATTCCGTAAGAACAAGTCTTGCAAAGCTAACCTCATTTTGTTTTCTTTTTGACAGATTAAATGCATTTTTCCTTTGACCTGTATTCTACATAAGTATTTCTTCATTATCCACTAATGTCTTAATTTAATCTTGTCATTCTCCTAGCAAATATCCTGAGCTTGTACATACATGGCAGTGAATTGGTCTGACACTGTGAGCTTAATACAAGAACTGATGCTGTCTAAATCAAGGTAATTCCAGTTGAGCAGCACCTAAAAAGCACCTCAGCAATTAGGCTCCATGCTAGGTGCTACAGATTAAAAGATACATAAGACACAGTCCCTGTCTTTTAAATGTCAGTAGCCTGTTTAAGAGAAGATAGACAAAGATAGCTTTCCTGCACATCCCATGGACAGAGCGACTGATGTGGAAGACACTGTTGTTTGTCTGTCCAAAGCCAGTATCTTTCTTTCTTGCCAACAGGGACCTATTTTGTCCAAGCAGTAGGTGGCAAGGAGTTTTAAGGTACAGTTTACCCTGAGTTTTACCCAGAGGATGAGTGGCCTAAGCCAGTACACTCACTCTGCTTTGGCAGTGAGTGTTTAAAGGACAGGAAAGTGATCCCATTCAGGTCTAAGGGACCTGAGATAAAGATTGCGGGAGGCTTCTGACAAACGTATTCCTTCCTAAGCCCTAGAGGCTGGAGGAGAAGCCCTTTATGTGCTTTCCACATTTTAATGCAGTTGTGTGAGCTGTGCTGTCCGCAGCACACACTGCTTATCTTGTGACCCGGGGGCCCCCTGAAGGTCCTGACATCACTGACCCTCCGAGCCATACTGGCAACTCCCGGACTCCAGACCTTTGATATAATAAGACTCACACAGCAGAACATTCTATTGTTTAGGCCACTTTTAGACAAGTATTCAGTTACATGGAGCCAAAAACTGACTAACTGATATTAGCGATACACATAATTACTCACTGTGGTTTCTCTTCACCTAGTATCTTTCGATAAAATAAGATTCCAAAATGACATTTCAAAATACCAAGATGAAACATTTAGGAAATGGTTAAAACCATACCATCATTCATGACTATTAACCTCAACCAATACTAAGAGTTTTATGACTTTCATGAAGAAGCATCTAGACGTAGCCTTTATACAAACCATTTATATGTGATCATAGATCAATAATCACAAACATCATGAGGCTTTGGTGTGTTTTTTGTAAGATTTTAAGCAAAAAGTGTCCTAACGATGTGCTAGCTATGATATACAATCGACTGCTTTACTTCCTCATTGATACAGGTGTTAAATAAAACTTAGACACTAACTATTCTGTCATTCTTAAAATAGCTGTTTTTACAACCTGTTTGCCTACAAGTGACTTGTAGAGAAAGAAAATGCCTTGGTTCTCAAAATAATTATAATGGCATAACCTTATTTATATTTCTGTCATACGGAGATTAAAATATGTTAACGAACCATACACAACGTGTAATAGGATATAATTACCTGGCTTGTGGCAAACCGTAGCTGGTCCCTACGCCAACCCGAGGTAAGCTATAGACAACTTTTTTTACTGTTGCTTGATC
>NW_021875247.1:0-760 GCF_006229205.1 Suricata suricatta | reverse complement strand
ATGCAAGTCATTTCATATTCATGGATCCGGTTTAATATTGTTAAGATTGCAGCAATAATACCCAAAATGATCTGCAGATTGGACGCAGTCTCCACCAAAATCCCAGCAGGACTCACCCCCCTCACCCCGCCCCCTGCCAGAAACTGACAATCGGATCCTCACATTCAAAGCATTTCTTCCTTTCTCTCTCTCTCTCTCTTCTTTTTTTAAATGTTTGTTTGTTCATTCTGAGAGTGGGAGAGAGGAGATTTAGATTCCGAGCAGGGGAAGGGCAGAGAGAGTCCCAAGCAGGTTGTGTGCTGTCAGCACAGAGCCTGATGCAGGACTTGAAGCCACGAATGAACTGTGAGATCATGATGGGCGCTGACACTTAGCCAGCCACCCAGATGTCCGCCCTAGGATCCTCAAATTCATACAGAAGTGCAAGGATCCCAGAGCAGCTAAAACAATCTTGAGAATAAAGAGCCAATTTACAAGATGTAAACTTCCCAATTTCACAATTTACTACAGAGTTCTAGTTAAGACAGCGTGGTTCTGTAAAAGGATAGACCTACAGATCAGTGGAATACATTTGAGAGTCCAGATATAAAACCTCACCTAAGTGGTTAATTTTCAACAAGGATGCCAAGATTTTTCAGAGGGAGCAAGAATGGTCTCTTAAATAATTCTGGGTCAGCTGGATATCCACAGACAAAATAATGTGGGGCCCTGCTTTATGCCAGATTTAAAAATTAATTCAAAGTGGATCAAAGACCAGAAC
>NW_021875246.1:0-760 GCF_006229205.1 Suricata suricatta | reverse complement strand
TTATTGCTCCTGTTACAGATGTGGAGAAGCCTAGAAAACTCCTCATTTTTCTTCTACTGATGCCAAATGTCCTTGTGGGTCAGCACTGACACCCGTTTCTTGTTTCCTAATGCTTATCACCATTTTCCTCCTGGGTCATAACTGCCAAGGAGGGAGCATGGCAATAGTGGTCTGAAGGGGCCACGTCTCCTTCTTTGTCACATGTATAAAATGGAATAGAGGTCCAAAAGGAGCCCTGAACTTGGACAGTTGACTAGGGATGCTGATGGGGTAGTAGACACGGGGACCTGGGCAAGGAAAAATGTCTGGACTAGGAATCAAGACATCTGGGCTCTGGTCCTGTATCTTTTACTAACTGGTGTGACTCTGGATAAGTTATTTCCCTTCTCTGGGTTTCACTGACCTCATCTGAGGAAAGTGCATTGGGCATAATTGCTGCAAGCTGCTTTCTGATCTCAGGGATGTCAAGAATCCACAAATACTCTTTCCTTAGTGGACTTTCTCACAGTAGCTTGGGTTCAAGGCTTGATGTCTTACAAATGGTGCCCAACAGGGATGGGGAACCAGGTCAGGCCACAGTCTCTCCCAGGGCTGGCATAAGACTGGCCGCCCGCCTTTGTCTGACATCTCCACCAAATTCTGCATGTGGCAGACCTCTTCTGAATGCTGAATTATAAAAGTGATGTCAGAGACAGAGAATAAAGACCACGGAAGAAGGGGCCTTGTCAAGAGTACATGAAATACCTAGTGAAGAGCATAA
>NW_021875245.1:0-760 GCF_006229205.1 Suricata suricatta | reverse complement strand
ACACACACACATACACGAACACACACCTGAATATGCAAAACTAGAAGTCACTGGGATGGCTCCTGGTCATTAATTCGAGTAGCAGGTGGATCAGACCAGCGACAGTGACTGCATGGCCTGGGGAGGAAGCCCAGAAAGAAGGGCAGCTAGGTCAGAAAGGACAGCCGCAGAGCAGAGGCTGAGTGGGTACATGCCGGGAACCCCCAGTCGCAGAACCAAGGGTGTCCCCAAGGCCCCATGTGTCCACTCAGGAAAGAAAGTGTCTATGGCTACGGGGGAGGAGATGGCCTTGATCCCCTGAGGTCCTCCACAAATTCTGCTTCTTTGCGACACCCCCCTAAGTAACATACGATGCAAACGCCTTCCAGAGCTTTCCATTCACTCGAATTCCATAACCCTGTAGTACCTGTTCACTGTTTTCTTAATTTCTTAACTTCCCAGTCTTTTTCCAAAGGGAAATATACCACCAGATCGCTTCAGAAAGCCAATGCACCCGAGGGAAATTCCTTACCAGCTGCATTGATTATGCCAAAGCACGATTTCTCCCACTCAATCAATCTCCCCTAATGGCGAGCGAGAGGGAGGCCGGCGGCTCCGTGGATCACAGAAGCAACTGAGGGCTCAGGTCCAAGGCGAGGGGCGCACGGTCCCCGGCAGGGCACACGATTTCGCGTAGGGAACGACGGCACGACACAGAACACGGCCAAGAGCCCGCAGCCGGGGCCGACGGGGAGATGTCGCTGCCAGACCCTCACGGAAC
>NW_021875244.1:0-760 GCF_006229205.1 Suricata suricatta | reverse complement strand
AATATATTGAGGAAAAGGAAAGTATCTAAAGCCATCCCTCCCTGTAAGTGAAATTTGCACCTGTTTACTTGGTATTCATTCAAGAACAACAACAACAAAAGAGCTTTTTCCAAATGAGTCATTTGGTAATCTTGCAACTCTAATGTGGTCCTTAATATCTTCCATGCTATTATTTAGCACAAGTCCACAATAATTTCTGGTAGCCCCGTCTCATTAGTAAATCACATAGATTTGTTGGTGGCTGTCTAGGAAACTCATTTAGAAAATGACGAAAAATGATCCATTATAACTAAATCTAAGGAACATGGGGGACAGGATGAGACACATGAGCCATTTGACATGTTGCTTATTGACGGCCCACAATGTGTCAGGCACTCTTATAGCCACTGAAGTTACAGTGGTGAATAAAACATGCCACAGTTTCCTGCCTTTATGGATATTACATTCCAGTGCAGGCTTGATGGTGCTGGTGGGGAAGAGTGAGTGACCACAAACCCGATACGCCAAGTAAATGATATGTCACATTAGGATAATATATGTTGTGGAGTGATGTGGAATCTCTTCCTTCTTGCTACATTACAAAGTATCTTTTGTGTATGAAGGTAAGAGGAAGAGATTTCACTGCTTTAAATGGGGTGGTCAGGATAGACTCCTTGAGAAATGAAGTGTGTACAGTATCTTGAATGAGCAAGGCATGTAGATCAGCTGATGGGAACACATCCTACCAATAAAATCAGCTGTTGTAAAGACTCAGAGCTAG
>NW_021875243.1:0-760 GCF_006229205.1 Suricata suricatta | reverse complement strand
GGGCAGGGTCTCTACCTGCCATGGTCCCCACTGTGTCTTCAGAGCCCAGCCCTGTGTGTGGTGCATGACGGTGCTCATGTTAATAAGCAAGTGAATGTTCTCCGAATTCCAAGATGTCACATTTCACAGCTCCAGAGGCCTCATAGAGGAACTGTGGTATCGTCACAGGCCTTCCAGGCCTGAACCCCATGAGTCATCTTCACTGATGACACGTGCACAACATGTTATGGACCACAAAGAGCTTTGATCCTCACAAGACCTCATGGATGATGTATCCCCCACCAGATGCTAGGTTCATTGAGGACCGAATTTTCATTGTTTCTGTATCCTAGGACTTAGCCCTGCTCTGGCACATGGCAAGTACTCTAAGTGCCTGCTCGTTTGTTTGTGTACAATCAAATAAGGACCTGATATGCAGAAAAGTAGCGTGTTTGCCCAGCATGTTGGTGACAGAGCCAATGCTATGGCCAGGCCTCTGGATGTCCTACTATATTGTCAGGTATTGTGCAGCTTCATGTGTGAGGCTGGGAGGGATACCCTGGGGCACAGACCTCATCACCCTGTCCTGTTGGCCACTGTGCCCACCACAGGCCATGAGGACCCAGTTCTGCCCTGAGCTGTCAGGGCTCCCACTGGGACTGAGCAATGGCTGACTGCAGATGCCCTTGAGTATATGAGCTTGGATTACATCTGCCTCCAGGTGCAAAGATATTGTGGAGTGAATTGTGTCCCCAAAAAGATATGACAGAGTTCTAATCTC
>NW_021875242.1:0-760 GCF_006229205.1 Suricata suricatta | reverse complement strand
CTAAGTATCCTAGTGCCTAGAATTTGCTCTTAATATTGTTCTATTTTTTAAAAAGGGAACCAAAAACTATTAGAAGATAGTCAATTCCATGTCCTTGCGCTGGACAAAATCAGTATAGGTCGGTAACACCTGTTGTTTCCAGAAAGCAATAGCAATTTTATTTATTTTTATTTCTTTTAAGTTTCTTTCTTTTTTTTTTTAAGTTTATTTATTTATTTTGAGAGAGAGCAAGAAAGAGAATCCCAAGCACACCCCATGCTGTCAGCCTGACTCAAGGCTCGAACTTATGAACTGGGAGATCATGACCTGAGCCAAAACCAAGTGTTGGGCACTTAACTGAGGAACCCAGGCACCCGAAAAAGAAGTTTTAAAATGGCAGAGGCAGTGCTAAAAGGAAAAAGAATCTACTTAAAGGAGGTCCTATTTGTCAAGTTGGGATCACTTAGAGTAATAAAAATCATCAAATAAAACAAGTTGTGCTTGTAGAAGTCCATGATGCTAAGAAAAGGTTAATATAAGGAAACTGTACAAAAATATGATTATAATATCAATGAACAATGAGTATTACCATGTACACTTCAATTTATTTACTTAAGTAAGAAAGTGTTTATATATAACTGTATACAGACAGATTTTGTGCATTATTGTTTGTATATTTCTGTTTATAAAGCATAGATGTGTATCATTTTAATGTGTATAAATCACAAGGAATTTTATTAACTTATAAGGCAAATTCATAGAAATAGTAAAAACTGTAACA
>NW_021875241.1:0-760 GCF_006229205.1 Suricata suricatta | reverse complement strand
GGGCTCTTGGGTGGCTCAGTTGGTTAAACATCTGACTGCAGCTCAAGTCATGGTCTCACAGTTTCATGGGTTTGACCCCCACGTTGGGCTCTGTGCTGACCCCTTAGAGTCTGGAGCCTGCTTCAGATTTTGTGTCTACCCTTCTCTCTGCCCCTCTACCCCCGCCCCCCCAAATAAACATTAAAAAGGTTAAAAAAAAAAGGAAAATAAAAATTAAGAAAAAAGAAAAGAAAAATTTAGGTATAAATCTAACAAAACATGTATACAACTCTGTGTGCCCCAAACTACAAAACTGTTAATGAAAGAAATCACAGATCTAGGTAAATGGAGAGACACGCTACATTCATGAACTGGAAAAATCAACAGAGTAAGTATGTTAATTCTCCCTAAACCGATAAACAGATTTAATACATTTGCTATCAAAAATTCTAACTCTGGCTTTAAAGCTTGACATACAGTATTCAAATTATTATCTTCCAAAGCACTGTAATTGCAGTATTTCCCTCAATGAAAAATTTAACAGCTCTATGGAGGTATAACTGGCATATTACATACGGCATATATTTAGAGTGTATCTATGCTGTGACGCCAGTATCTGGGTCAGGGTAATGAAGGTGCCTGTCATCTTGAAATGGTTCCTCCTGCTCCTTGTAACTCCCCCTGGTCACCACTGGTCAACTTTCAGTGACTACAGATTAATATGTATTTTCTAGAATTTTATATAAATGGAATAATAGAGTTTATACTTTTGGGGGGGGTT
>NW_021875240.1:0-760 GCF_006229205.1 Suricata suricatta | reverse complement strand
TTTCTCTGCTCCTCTGTAGAGAACTCTTGAGAAAGAGATCTCTGTGCACCTGAAGCTAACAGAAGACTGTGAGTTTACTGGTCAGAGCCCCTCACGCTCCTCAAAGGCTGCTCCCTGCCGGGTCCGCTGCTACCTCCGGTGGCCGCTGGAAGTCTCCGCCTGAACCACCAGGGCCCCTTTCTCCTCAGAGGGACCCTCCATCGCTTGCTTCCTTCCAGAGGAGCGCCTGGCTCCTGCCTCCCTCCCCCAAGCCGGCTGGTGCATCCTCATTCCCCAACGACTCAGGGCCTACGGTTCAGGCCCCAGGCCGGTCCTGTGTCTTGTCCACGTCCCCTCAGGGATCTCATCCTGTCTCATGGCTCTAAACACCAGTGACAGCCAGCGCCGCTCACATTTGTACTGTCCCTGGGCCGCCTCCCCGGTTCCCAGACTCACACAAAGCGTCTGCTCAGCGTCTCCGCCCGGATGCTTAGTGAGCATCTCAAAGTTGGGACATTGGAGACAGGGTCCTGAGTGTCCTTCCGACCCCCTTCCCCCCAGTGCTCCAGGTCAGCGAAAGGGCGCGTCCTCCTCCCAGGTCCTCACGTGTCTTCCACACCGCACCTCACAGTCTCGGAGCCCCCACGGCACTGTCATCGATTTGGGGCTTCTCACAGTTCCCGTTCGGTTTCAGTTGTGTTCTCGACTCTGAAGCTCCGTGGCTCCGTGTCAAGGCACGCTCGCAGGGCCGCTGCCCTCGCTCTGTTCTTGCCCCGTCCTC
>NW_021875239.1:0-760 GCF_006229205.1 Suricata suricatta | reverse complement strand
TTTTTTTTTTTTACAGTTGGTGTTCTTTGTCTTTTCAGGGTCAAGGCCCCTTTTGAGATTCTGATGAAAGATATTCTCTAAATAATGTACACACAACACTTGCACAAAAGGTTGAGTGCAATTCATAAACCCTGAAGTTTATTCATGCGCTCCAATGTAACGAATCTCAAACCTGAATGTGAATGAGGATTATGTGTGCGCGCGCGTGCGCGCGCGCCGGGCAGGGGGAGGGGAGTCCATGTTAAAATGCAGATTCCCAAGCCCCACACCCATAGATCTCAATTTATTGGATTTGTAAAGACTCATTTTAAACAGGCACCCAAGAGAGTTTGATGTGTCTGAGAATGTGATTCTATGGGTCTACAAGTTAAAACCCCCTGTATTTTCAAAAAGACCTTGAGCAGCATGATACTAGTGAAAAAAATAAGAGCATCCAACTTAGACATACCTGGGTCCAAAGCCAACTTTCTCCATTTAATTGCTAGGCATGCCATTTCACTGTTTTTAGACCTAGTTCCTTTATCTGTGAAATGGCCTAACTTGTAGGGTTGCTGAGGAATAAATTAGCAAACGAACTGGAAAATGCTGACCGTAAATAATGTTTGTGATCTCCCTCTAATCTTTAGTAGACAAAATAGATTCTTGATAGAAAAAAAAAACATGTAACAATGGAAATAATTCTCATTTCAGAGCCTGCGAAACATTGAATGGTTGCTAAAAAAAATCCATGAGTTTTTAAATGTGTTGGCAGTGTGTGTTG
>NW_021875238.1:0-760 GCF_006229205.1 Suricata suricatta | reverse complement strand
GCCTGTCACTCTTGACCTCCAGGTCATGAGTTTGAGCCCCATGTTGGATGTGGAGCCTGCTTAAAAATAAAATCAATTTATTTTTTTTAATTTTGTTTATGTCTTTATTTTGAGAGACAGAGAGCAAGTGGGGGGAGGGGCAGAGAAAGAGGGAGACACAGAATCTGAAGCAGGCTCCAGGCTGCTGTCAGCACAGAGCCCAACACGGGGCTCCAACCCCTGGGCTGTGAGATCATGACCTGAGCCGAAGTCGGATGCTCAACTGACTGAGCCACCCAGGAGCCCCAAAAAATAAAATAAATTAAAAAAAAAAGAAAATACTATTTGTCCCCGTTTTACATATATATTTTTTAAATCAGTTTTAAAATTCACATCCAAGTTAGTTAGCAGATAGTGCAATAATGATTTCAGGAGTAGATTCCAGTGATTTCATCCCCGATGCATAACACTCAGTGCTCATCCCAATAAGTGTCCCCCTTACTGCCCCTCACCGACTCAGCCCATCCCCCCCCCGTCCCTCCAGCGACCCTGTTTGTTCTCTGTGTTTAAGGGCCTCTTATGTTTTGTCCCCCCTCCCTGTTCTTATAGTATTTTTTGCTTCCCTTCCCTTATGTTCATCTTTATTTTATCTTAAGTTCCTCATATGGGTGAAGTTATATGTTATTTGTCTCTCTCTAATTTCACTTAGCATAATACCCTCCAGTTCCATTTACGTAGTTGCAACTGGCAAGAGTTCATTCTTTCTGATTGCAAAGTAATA
>NW_021875237.1:0-1576 GCF_006229205.1 Suricata suricatta | reverse complement strand
GATCAAGCAACAGTAAAAAAAGTTGTCTATAGCTTACCTCGGGTTGGCGTAGGGACCAGCTACGGTTTGCCACAAGCCAGGTAATTATATCCTATTACACGTTGTGTATGGTTCGTTAACATATTTTAATCTCTGTATGACAGAAATATAAATAAGGTTATGCCATTATAATTATTTTGAGAACCAAGGCATTTTCTTTCTCTACAAGTCACTTGTAGGCAAACAGGTTGTAAAAACAGCTATTTTAAGAATGACAGAATAGTTAGTGTCTAAGTTTTATTTAACACCTGTATCAATGAGGAAGTAAAGCAGTCGATTGTATATCATAGCTAGCACATCGTTAGGACACTTTTTGCTTAAAATCTTACAAAAAACACACCAAAGCCTCATGATGTTTGTGATTATTGATCTGTGATCACATATAAATGGTTTGTATAAAGGCTACGTCTAGATGCTTCTTCATGAAAGTCATAAAACTCTTAGTATTGGTTGAGGTTAATAGTCATGAATGATGGTATGGTTTTAACCATTTCCTAAATGTTTCATCTTGGTATTTTGAAATGTCATTTTGGAATCTTATTTTATCGAAAGATACTAGGTGAAGAGAAACCACAGTGAGTAATTATGTGTATCGCTAATATCAGTTAGTCAGTTTTTGGCTCCATGTAACTGAATACTTGTCTAAAAGTGGCCTAAACAATAGAATGTTCTGCTGTGTGAGTCTTATTATATCAAAGGTCTGGAGTCCGGGAGTTGCCAGTATGGCTCGGAGGGTCAGTGATGTCAGGACCTTCAGGGGGCCCCCGGGTCACAAGAGAAGCAGTGTGTGCTGCGGACAGCACAGCTCACACAACTGCATTAAAATGTGGAAAGCACATAAAGGGCTTCTCCTCCAGCCTCTAGGGCTTAGGAAGGAATACGTTTGTCAGAAGCCTCCCGCAATCTTTATCTCAGGTCCCTTAGACCTGAATGGGATCACTTTCCTGTCCTTTAAACACTCACTGCCAAAGCAGAGTGAGTGTACTGGCTTAGGCCACTCATCCTCTGGGTAAAACTCAGGGTAAACTGTACCTCAAAACTCCTTGCCACCTACTGCTTGGACAAAATAGGTCCCTGTTGGCAAGAAAGAAAGATACTGGCTTTGGACAGACAAACAACAGTGTCTTCCACATCAGTCGCTCTGTCCATGGGATGTGCAGGAAAGCTATCTTTGTCTATCTTCTCTTAAACAGGCTACTGACATTTAAAAGACAGGGACTGTGTCTTATGTATCTTTTAATCTGTAGCACCTAGCACGGAGCCTAATTGCTGAGGTGCTTTTTAGGTGCTGCTCAACTGGAATTACCTTGATTTAGACAGCGTCAGTTCTTGTATTAAGCTCACAGTGTCGGACCAATTCACTGCCATGTATGTACAAGCTCAGGATATTTGCTAGGAGAATGACAAGATTAAATTAAGACATTAGTGGATAATGAAGAAATACTTATGTAGAATACAGGTCAAAGGAAAAATGCATTTAATCTGTCAAAAAGAAAACAAAATGAGGTTAGCTTTGCAAGACTTGTTCTTACGGAAT
>NW_021875236.1:0-760 GCF_006229205.1 Suricata suricatta | reverse complement strand
GGGGGGACTCGCCTCCGTGGTGCCCTCAGGCCCGTTGCTCTGCACTTGACCCGAGGGGGGGTTGGCCAGAGGACCCAGCGACCAGAGCCCGACTGGCTTAGGGAAGTCACAACAGCTCCACTCCGGTCGTGCACGTAACGCTGCCTGTGAGAACCCCACGCCGCGTGGGCTTTGGGTGGGCGGCCGGAGCCCGCCTGGGCCGTCCGCCCTCTCCCTGCCGGCCGCCGCTGGTGTTCTGGTCTGGGGTCTTCCTCTTTAAAAAAAGTTTGTTTTTAAGTTTATTTATTTATTTAGAGAGAGAAAGAGTGCACAGCGGGGGAGGGTCACAGAGAAGAGGGACAGAAGCCCAAGCAGGCTCTGCGACAGCAGCGTAGAGCCTGACGTAGGCTGGAACCCTCGAACTGAGACCACGACCTGAGCTGATGCACGAGTCAGACGTTTAACCGACCGCGCCGCCCAGGCACCCCTGGGATCTTGTTCTTTGGCCCTTGGGAGAATTCTCGTCTGCCTGTCCTACGTGTTCGTGGGGAGCAACGGACTTCCCTCCTGAAGGGACAGCTGCAGGTGTCAGCTGTGGGGCCTCGAGAGCCCCGGGGATCCCGGCGCAGACCTTGTAGGACATTCGGGCCCAATGCCGTGGGTCTGCAGGCTGCCTCAGTGGGCCTCCCCACACCTCGTGAGAGTCCGGGGGCCCAGCAAGGCCCCTCTCCAGCAGGTGTTCCTGAGTGGGTGCAGGGACCTGCAGGGCGCCTGGGCGGCC
>NW_021875235.1:0-760 GCF_006229205.1 Suricata suricatta | reverse complement strand
TGTTATTATGTATTTAAAACTTTATATTCAAATTTTTATCTTTAAAGAGTATACATTTACATTTGCATTCATTATTGATCCAATGGGATATATCAGTGGTTTTCAACCAAGGGACATTTGGTAACATCTGGGGGCCTTTTGGGTGTCACACGTCAGGGTTACTACTGGATATAATGGAGGCCATGAATTCAGCTACATACCTTATAATGCTCAAGGCAATCTCCCACAGGAGGGGTATCAATCCTAAAAAATCAATAGTGCCAAGGTTGCAAAATAATGTCATACATTATGAATATTACATTATTGTGTTTTTAAATATATTTTGAAAATAAGAAAATTGTTGGAAATACATATTTGAAATGTTCCCTCTGGTATATGTCACCTTTTAATTTTCTTTCTTTTCTTTAGTTTTTTTTTCTTTCCCATTAGGTAATATACAGTGTAATATTAGTTTCAGGTGTAAATAAAGTGACTCAACACTTCCATATATAACATTTGGTGCTCATCACAACAAATGCACTTCCTAGTCCCTATTGCCTCTTTCACCCATCCCCCCATCCACCTCCATTCTGGTAACCATCAGTTTGTTCTCTGTAGTTAAGAGGTCTTCTTGGTTTGCCTCTCTCTCCTGGCAAGCACTCATTAGCTTTGGACATTGGAATAAATAGATACTTCACAACAGGAAATATTCAAAAAATTAATAACCATTTGAAATGATGTTCTACATCAGGGAAATATAAATTAAGCCACAGTGAGGATT
>NW_021875234.1:0-760 GCF_006229205.1 Suricata suricatta | reverse complement strand
GTTTTAAATTTTAAAGAAATTCAGATGTGGAGACTTTCATTTCAACCTGTAAAGAACTTGGAAAAAAAGAGTGGCTCAGTCAGTTGAGTGTCCAACTCTTGATTTTGGCTCAGGTCATGATCCCAGGGTTGTGGAATCAAGCCCACCTCAGGCTCTGCACTGAGCATGGAGCACTGCTTAAGATTCTCTCTCTCCCTCCGCCCCTCTTGCCCACTCATGCATATTCTCTCTCTCTCCAAAAAAATAAGACATAAAAAAATATATAAAGAACTTGAAAATTTTCGTTCCCATGCTCACAACAAGAAAAAGCTGAAAAACTGAAATGAAAATCAACAACCTTTTGCATATCAGAGAACTGAGCTCCCAGAAGCAGAAGCTGAAACCATGGGTAGAGCCTGGTAGGAGCACTTAAAATTAAATTGACTAATATCTGGAAATGAAGCGAGGGCTAATTTGAGAGATTAAAAACTTCTGGGGCCTAGCCTTAGAAAGGCCCCTTGACTTAGAAAAGTAAGACTTAATCATAACATTGTAGAATTTCTCTCCTTTCCCAACATCTTATTACAACATCAACCAAGCTCTTCTTTAATAAGAGGTGATTAAAACCAGAAGAAATGCAAACCTCAGACCTCATTCAAAAAGCAGTGTCTAGAAAAACACAAAGATAACAGGAGAGATAAAACAAGGACACTAGAGGAAAGTTCAGCCTCTGGCACCAAAACTATAGGAAACAGTAACTCCTAGTCAGATAAATATAAAA
>NW_021875233.1:0-760 GCF_006229205.1 Suricata suricatta | reverse complement strand
TATCCATGCACCTACCAAAGGACTTCTTGGTTGCTTTTAATTTTGGCAGTTATAAATAAGACTGCTTTAAACATTCACCTGAAGTTTTTCTGTGGATATAAATTTTCAAATAAATTGGATGAGAATCTAGATATGTAATTGCTGGGTCAAACAGTAAGACTATACTTAGCTTTGTAAGAAACTGCCAAAATGTCTTCCAAAGTGACTGAACCAGTTTGCACTCCCGTCAGTAATGAATAAAGTTTCTTGTTACTTTGCTTCTTTACCAGCAACTGGTATGGGCAGAGGTTTTTGTTTGGTTGGTTGTTTTTGTTTTTGTTTTTCTAGCCATTCTAACCAGTTAGATTAATTTTCATTTCCTAATGGCAAATGATGTTGAACATATTTCATATGCTTATTTTTCCTTTCTCTATATTTTTTTGATAAGATCTTAGTTCAGATCTTTTGCCAGTTTTAAGGTTGTGTTGCCTTAAATTGAATTTAAAATTCTATGTTTTGGAAACTATTATCATTTATGTGTTTTCACATATCATTTATGCATTATCATTTATGTGTTTTCCAAATATTTTCTCCAAGTCTGTTGGTTGACTTAAATTCTTTTTAATTCTCTTAACTTCTTTAACAAAGTGGAAATTTTAGCTTTAACAAAGTCCAACTTACTGTTTGTTTGTTTTTATGGAACATACTTACTTAAGAACTCCTTACCACATCCAAGGTCATATAAAATCTCCCCTACATTTTCTTTTAGAAGTTTTGTAGT
>NW_021875232.1:0-760 GCF_006229205.1 Suricata suricatta | reverse complement strand
AGGTCGCAGAGCCCCCGGCCATGCCCTCGCCCTCTGCTGGGGGGCCCCCTGCACGTGGCCTCAGGAGGGGCCCTGTCTCGAGCGCACGGACCTGTTGTCCTGGTGGGAGATGCACACTGGGAACCTGCCTGCTGTTCTTCTGTATTTTCTAGAAATAACGTTGACCCGGGGCTTTGACCCGTAGGCTGTCGAATAATTCTGTCCTCGCTGGTGCACCCCAAGGAAGAGGGGGCTGCGTCGTCACCGTCAGACGTGCGGTCAGGCAGCCCCGAGGCCCAGCCCCCATCAGCTCCCTTGGCAGAGATGACCCTCGGCACCTTCCTCGTGTATTTCCATAGGCACGTTGTCCTTGGTAAATATTTCAGCACAAAAGGAATTTGTTATACGTCCTTTTCTGCAGCATGCATTATTTCTCTCTTAAACCTTGCCGAGAACCCCATAGAATAAATAAGTTCCGGCGATTTCTGTAACGAGGGTTGAGGACACCGAGGCTGTGACCCCCCTCGACCCTTATCACAGCTGGCGTCTCCCTCCGCTGTGGGGAAAAATGGGAGAGACACGGTCAAACTGCATTGAAAGGGACTTCACTCGTTTAAATGCCCACCGAGAGTCCGTGAGTGTGTTTATCCTGTTTAGCCTCTCCAGTACCTGGTATTTTCAGCCCTTTGAATTTCTGACCTTCTGGTAATTATAGCATTCTATTGTCTATGATTTCTATTTCCCTGATAGCTAGTAGGTTTGAACACGTCACACCTTTTAC
>NW_021875231.1:0-760 GCF_006229205.1 Suricata suricatta | reverse complement strand
TCCAAGGTTGCTTTTAGTTTTGTTGATTGTTTCCTTTACTATGCAGAAGCTTTTTAATTTGATTTAGTCCCAATAGCTTATTTTTGGTTTTTTCCCATGTCCCAGGATATATATATTGATGGAAGTTGCTATGGCTGAGGTCGAATATTACTGCATGTATTATCAACTAGGATTTTAATGGTATCATTTTTTACATCTAGGCCTTTAATCCGTTTAGAATTTATTTTTGTGTATGGTGTAAAACAAAGTGGTCGAGTTTCACTTTTCTGCACGTGTGTATTCAGTTTTGCCAACATTATTTGTTGAAGAGACCTTCTTTTTTCCCTTTTGATATTCTTCCCTGCTGTGTGGTAAATTCACTGAAAATGTATTTGTGGGTTCATTTTTCAGTTTTCTATCCTGATCTTTGTGTATGTTTTTGTACCATTACCATACTGTTTTGATCGCTGTAGATTTGTAATATAACATGAAACCCATAGTTGTGATGCATCCAGCTTAGCATTTGTTTTCAAGATTTCTTTGGTTCTCTGGGGTCTTTTGTGGTTTCATACAAATTTTAGGATTGTTTATTCTAGTTCTGTGAAAAATGCTGGTGACATTTAGAGATTGCATTAAATGTGTATATTACTTTGGCTAGTATAGGCATTAACAATGTTTGATTTTCTGATTCATGAGCCTGGAATTTCTTTTCCAGTACTTTGTATTCTCTTCAATTCCTTTCACAAGTGTTCTGTAGCTTTCAGAATATAGGTTTTTTACT
>NW_021875230.1:0-760 GCF_006229205.1 Suricata suricatta | reverse complement strand
TGATGTCTCTGAAGTGTGCGGAGGTCGATCTAGAGAAGCCTGGAGCCTGCAGGTGTCCCAGGAGGGACGGCCCCAACTCCCTCTTCCTCCACTTTGAGTCACATTGTTTGTGGTACAGAATCGCAGCCAACCACTCACACGTGCCCCTGAGCCACGCGAGGCACAGAGCAACACGTCCAGCTGGTCCTAAGGGTTTCTGCTGGCATTTCTGTGAACAGCCAGCTATGCACAAGGCCTAAGCTGCTCTGTGACCAGCCTGCCTGGGACTCATTCCCTGTACAGCTTCAGACCAGGCAGTTAATCTCTATTGTCTGTTCTCTCGTCTGAAAACAGAAATGACATTTATAATCCCTGTTGGGGCCACGTAGCATAGTTGGTGGTGGGGACAAGGCAATTAAGATTGGCTCACTTAGGCTCAGATCCTGGGTCTTCAATCCTGGGCCGTGAATAAATATTAACGCATTTTTCTTTTCCCAGCTTTCTTTTTTTTCTTGATTATTTGCTAGAATGTAGTAGCAGGTGCCAAAAAATGTAAGGAAAGGCATCACTGAAAACACATCCATGCATCCCTTTTCCTCCAAAGCAGAGAAAACAAGTACTTGTCGCAGAGGTGAGCTGGACTGGCAGAGCCTCTGAATAGCACTGAGACACCGCCATGGACAGACTAGGATTTTGAAATGAGTCGGGCCTGGAAAATACAGCTTGGTTCAGCTGCTGCACAAGGAATTGGGATTCGTTAAAGTGGCCTGCAGGACTTAGT
>NW_021875229.1:0-760 GCF_006229205.1 Suricata suricatta | reverse complement strand
CTGTGTTGAGAATGGACCATGGCAGAAGCAGGGAGAGCACACAACAGACTACTGTAGGACTCCTGAGATGGTGAGTGGTGCCTAGATACATTCTGAAGATGACATCAACAGAATTTTCGGATGGATTGAACATGGAGAGCATGAGAAAGACAGGAGACAAGAGTAACTCCAAGGTTTTGACCTGAGCAAGTGGAAGGATGAAGTTGTCACACTGAAATTGATGAGCAAGTTAGGGGAGGAGGGGATCAAGGGATCACTTTTGGACCTACGAAGTTTGAAATGACTTTGAGACCATGCAGATGGAGAGGTCAAGGAGGCAGTCAATGTATGAATGTAGAGATAAGGAAGCAAATATAGACTTAGAGTTAGAAATTTGGGAGTCCTCAGTTTTTAGATGACAGTTAAAGCCACAAGACAGATGAAAAAGATGTGAAGATTGGGTCGGAGAGCACTGACAGTGAGAGGTCAAGGAGAAGGGGAGGAACCACAGAGACTGAGAATGAACAGCCACAAAGGTAAAGAAGAACCAAAAGCAAGTCAGACTCTGGAAGTCAAGAAAAAAATGGGGTTCCAACATAATAATGACCAATTCAGCCCAGGACCATCAGGGGATGTTGAAAGCATTAGGTAAACAGGAAATTTACAGATTACCTATAAATTACAAAGGGTAAACTGTGCCTTTGCAGTGGAGAGATCTGGTGGTCACACCTCTACCCAGGAGCCCAAACTTAATATCTCCAAGAGTGAGACAACCTGACAG
>NW_021875228.1:0-760 GCF_006229205.1 Suricata suricatta | reverse complement strand
AATGTCTCATGGCCTCTTCTTAGCTGGCACCTGCTCCCCGGCATCCACCGCCGCCTCCAAACACGCCCGCCTCCCCGCCTTTGCCCGTCCACGTAGGGGCGGCGTCCCAGGGAACTGGAGGAGAAAATGAGCAAACCGCAGAACATGAAGTCTGACCTATTTTATGCATTCCATATAAATGCATGAAATAGATTATGTTGGACAGCGGTAAACAGAGAACCCAAAACAATCCAATTTATCACTTTAATTATATATGCTTTCTTCCTCCATCTCCAGGGAAGAATGTGCCTCCATCCATTCCCAGCCCCTTCTGCAGGGCTCTTCCCTACTTTCTTTATTTTTATTTATTTGGGGGAGGGGGGCAGAGAGAGAGGAAGAGAGACATAATCCCAAGCAGGCTCCGCACTGTCATCGAGGAGCCTGATGGAGGCTCAAATGCACAAACCATGAGATCCTGACCTGAACCGAAATCAAGAGTCCGAGGCTTAAAGGACTGAACCACCCAGGCGCCCCCTCTACTTACTAAGTCTGCTGTTGGTGACCCCAGGCTTCTGGTCCGGGCTGTCCTGCCTAGAGCACAGCTGAACAATGGCCAGGACCACACGTGCAAGAAGAATGCATGACAGCAGAGCAGGCACAGAAGCTGGAGACTGAGTGGCAGACCCACCAGCAAGGGACAAAGGTACTGAATTAATTAGATCCGGGGCTAACTCAGAGTCAGCCAAGCACCCTTTATGTCGGGTGGTTTGGGAATAAGAGA
>NW_021875227.1:0-760 GCF_006229205.1 Suricata suricatta | reverse complement strand
TCTCTCTCTCTCTCTCTCTCTCTCTCTCTCTCTCTCTCTCTCCCTTTCTCTCTGTCAAAAATAAGTAAACATTAAAAATAAAAAAGAAATGACTGAAAAAAAAATGAGTGAGTCAGGCCCTAAGCTAAGACAATTTCTGTTGGTTCTGCTCATATGGATAGATAAGATTAATTTATGAAGTATAGCAAACCATTATAGTAAAAAGTTCTAAGGTCTGGTACTTTACTGGTTGTGAAAGCTTTAGAAAATCACGTTAGTCATGTCTTAATTTTACTGTTTGATCTAGTAATCAGGCTTCAATTTAAATACATTTTGAAGCTTTCCTGAATAAAATGTGAAGTTCAAATAAACATATCATTTGAGGGAAGCAAAAAAAAAAAAAAGTAGTAAATGTGGAAACATTAGTGGAATCTTCGACCAGATGATCCCTTTTCCTCCTTCCTGTCAATTCACTGTGTAACTAAGGTCTTTTTCTATGGCTTCCATATTCTGGACTATTACCTCAGCAAACACGTTTGTTGAGTCCCTGTTCTGTCAATGGCTTCATGCATAGAATTTGTAAGTTAAATTCTTATCTGACTTGGGAAGCAAGGGGCAAAGGGAGCAGTCAAAAGAGGTCAGGAAGCCCTCCCTCCATGCAGGGTTTGAATCCCACCTGTGAAACTTTGTCCTTGGGAGACGCTGGGGAAGTCCCTTAATCAAACTTAGGCTTAGATTCCCCACCTCCTGAAAACAATGGGAATTTGGTTTCTTCCTTCAT
>NW_021875226.1:0-1576 GCF_006229205.1 Suricata suricatta | reverse complement strand
GGACTAAAACAACAACAATGAAAGATTTTGCCATCATATTTTTAATTTCCTAGAATTGTTTCTTGCTTTTAAGAAGGGCGTATAGGGGGACCTAGGTGTCTCAGACCACTGAATGTCTGACTCTTGATTTCAGCTTAGGTCTTGATCCCAGGTCGAGGGACCAAGTCCTGTATTGGGGTCCAATCTGAGTGTGGAGCCTACTTAAGATTATTTCTCTGTCCCTCTGCCCCTCTCCTCTTCTTGGGATCTCTCTCTAAAATAAAAAAAGAAAACAAAAAGGCTTGTCTAATATCCTGCTTTTGTTTTATAAGCATACAGACATATTTCCCTGTCTTATTTCTCTGAGAAAGTACATGAAAGTTTTTAATTTGCTTTTTCACCCTCACTTGATTTTACTTTTCCCATCTCTGGTTGCTTATCAGTCATTATTGTCCATATGAGAGCTAATACTCAAAGGCTTGGGTATTCTTAGTTGTGTATTGCCACTCAAGATGGAAGTACTAGAGAGCTAATTAGATGTTTTCTGCTTGGGAAAATCAGTGGATGGGTGGTCCTCACAATTGGATAATAGTCTGAAAAACTTCTATTTTGGGATGATGCCAAAAGTCAGCACCTGAAAGGTTTTTTTGTCTCAATTGGATTAATTAAATTATTGAAAAGAAATTGTGCAAAATATTGACTATGTTCCATAAGCTCAATTGTTGCTTTTTGAAAGCCAAGAAAAGGAGTATCTGGCTGGCTCAGTCAGTAAAGAGTGTGACTCTGGAGCTCAGGGTCATGAGTTCAAGTGCCACATTGGGTGTAGAGCCTACTTAAGGAAATAAATGAAAAATAAAATTAAAGCCAGGATAGCAAAGGAATTTCAAAATCCAGTATATAGAGTTTCACTTTCTGAGCCCCTGCTCTCACCTGTGCCGGCTCAGCCCAAATCCAGATAGTTTCAGCTTAAGTGTCTCCAGAGAATAATCTTGTAATATTCTAGCTGGGCAAGGTCCAATTTCATGGACTTGGAAAGGGTTCTGGAGGACTAATACCTACCACTCTACGTCCTCACTATTCGAGTCACCTGGTACTTCCAGTTCCTGAACTTTTCTGGGTTTTATGGTCTGAATCAGTTTTTGTAGTTGTCTTTTTACCTTAGTCGCTGGGTTTCAGATTTTTTATCCACTAAGTCTGTACTACTCACTCCTTTCCAGCTTCTAAAATTTTAAGATCAATGAATATCTTCTTTCTTTAGCCTTTTGGTTTAAATTTCATTACTGATCTATTTATTTTTTCTTTTTACCATTACTTTAGTGGAATTTCAAAAGAAAGCAGAGATAAGTAAAAGTTGAATCTGCCATATTTGACTGAAACCTTCATTCTATTTAAATTTATTTATTTTTGTTAGTATCCATTTTTCTTAAGTTTGTATTTAAATTCCACTTAGTTAACACAGTGTAATATTAGTTTCAGGTGTACAATATAGTGATTCAACACTTCAATACATCACCCGGTGCTCATTACAAGGCCACTCCTTAATTCCCGTCACCTGTTTGACTTATAGCCCCACCCACCTCCCCTCTGGTAACCATCA
>NW_021875225.1:0-760 GCF_006229205.1 Suricata suricatta | reverse complement strand
CTGGCAATCTCCTTTCTTTGAGTCCCAGAAGCCTTTAACCCAATATATTCTGGTCTAGTCAGAAAGCCATGGTTGGGTTCCAAACAAGAGTGAATACAATTGAGTCTCATCAGGTGGGCCCTGCTTAACTGAAAGAACCCCCTACTCATGACAGACGAACAGTGAACTCAGAGAATTAGAGACTTAAAAATATTCCTGGGCATGGTCACTGTTCTTGGTTGTCAGTTGAAATGAATCCCAGTGTTTAAGACAGAGCTACTGCAAAAACCCATCTCTTAAATACTGGAGTATAGACTCCACCTCCAGGGAACCCTATGCACACAGATTTTCTAGTGAACAAGTAGTGCTCATGAAATGTTAAAAAAGAAAACAGGCTCCAGTAAGTTCTGTCTGTGTAATTACTGGCGTGAGACTTTTTCCTCCATTATTGCTCCTCCACCACAGAATGGGTAATGCAGGTAACTAAAGCTGGAGATCACTGTACCTTGTACATAGAATAAATGCACATATATTGACATGTAAAAGGGTCAGGCTCATCCTTAGATATAATTGTCTTTTAACTGATACCAGAACAACCTCGGCTTGAATTATACCTCCCGTCTTTCTGATCCACTGTCTGAAATGTCATCATTAAAATTCATCCCTCTTAATGACAGATATTCCTCAGAAAAGCAAGAACAAAGTAAAACCAACAAAAGCTTTATGAGGACTCAAAAGTACATTGTTGTCAGCTATCCATGCCTCGCCGTATGAATTAGTT
>NW_021875224.1:0-760 GCF_006229205.1 Suricata suricatta | reverse complement strand
ATCTCTTTAAGTGTAGTGAATAGGGTCCCGAATATTAGTAATTGTGGGGAAAGATGGCAATGAAAGATGACAAAACTGATTTGTTATAAAACAATTGTGCTAAGGGGCACCTGGGTGGCTCAGTTGTTTCAGCGTGTGACTTCAGCTCAGGTCATAATCTCATGTCTCGTGGGTTTGAGCCCCGCCTCAGGCTCTGTGCTGACAGCTCAGAGCCTGGAGCCTGCTTCAGATTCTGTGCCGCTCTCTCTCTGTCTCTGCCCCTCCCCGGCTCTGTCTCTCTCTCTCTCAAAAATAAATAAACATTAAAAAAAGTTTTTTTTAATTGTGCTAAGTAACTTCTATGAACGAGCAATTCCTTCAGCAGAAATTGTTTCTGAATATTGTAGTTAAGATATTAAACTTCACATACGTGACCATGAGTCAGCCTAGTAGGTAAACCAGTGACCTTCTGTGTGTTTTGGAAATGCATCACAAGCAATCTTGATAAGGAAGCTCCCTTCCTATTCTTGGGTCACTGAAAATGGAAGCTGAGAAGGAAAAGATTTCAAATTTTGAAAGACGTTTGTTTCTTTTTGTTCGACTCTGAGCAATAGATTTGAAACACACAATACTGCAAAACCATGCGAATGATTCCTAACTCCTTTAATAGGACCCCTCCCCCATTTCTGGAAAACAAATTATACAAACAGACTTCTGAGGAAGAGAAATGCCTCCAAACCGAGCCGTGGATGTGTTCTGGTAAAACGCTGCAACCAAAAGG
>NW_021875223.1:0-760 GCF_006229205.1 Suricata suricatta | reverse complement strand
AGGGGACTTTGGGTTTGGCAAAGAATTTTTGGATAAATATAGTGAATTTGTGAGGCTTTGGGGATAATCAAGGAAGAGACAGGGCCACGAGAAGCAGTGACATACAAAAAGGCGTTTATCAGAAAGGCCTGTGTGAGAGATGAAGTACTTCCTGACAAGGGCCTTTCTAGAGCCAGTGGCATAGGCCGTCACCCAGAAAAGGAATGAGGCAGAGGGTCCTGGGGGTGGGAGGAAGGGACTTCAGAGAGAGGACTATGTGTCTGGGTGATGTTGCTCAGCAGTAAGGTGAGGAGTCTCTCTGGGTCAGAGGTCTCTGAAGGCCAGCAGCAGTGCTTGGCCTTTTAGAGCCACAGGGTTTGTCTTATTTATGGGTAGCAGACATTAGATGTAGTTTCATAGGGTGTGCAAGATAGTGAGCTCTGAATGGCCAAGAATGTTTATTTGGATTGTGTTTAAGCAATTGGATATGAAAGAGTTTGCGTTTTGTGCCCATGGGCTTTGGGCTGAGAGTCAGTAATAACCTGGGGTCGTTTTAAGCCAGCAGGGGCAATTCTTGGGCTCATTTATACAACCACCACCGGCATGATCTAAGAAAGAAAAAATCGATAATTTGGACTTCATTAAAATTAGAAACCTTCTTTACAAAAGACACTTTTAAGAGAATAAAAAGGCAAGCCATAAACCAGGAGAAAATATTTGCAAAACATTTATCTGATAAAGAGTTGGTGCTCCCCAAATATGTGTGTGTGTGTGTGTGTGT
>NW_021875222.1:0-760 GCF_006229205.1 Suricata suricatta | reverse complement strand
CCTTCCTTTCTTCCTTCCTTTTCTTTCTTTTTTCTTTCTTTCTTTCTTTCTTTCTTTCTTTCTTTCTTTCTTTTCTTTCTTTCTTTCTTTCTTTCTTTCTTTCTTTCTTTCTTTCTTTCTCTGCTTCTTTCTCTAAATACTCTTATTTCTTTTTTTTAATTTAAATTCCAGTTATTTCATAACAGTGTAATGTTATTTCATGTGTACAGTTTAGTGACTCAGCACTTGCAGACAACACCCGGTGCTCATCCCAGCAAGCGCACTCTTTAAACCCCGTCATCTGTTTTACGTGCACCTCCCTACCCGCCTCCCTCTGGAAACCATCAGTCTGTTCTCCAAAGAATCAGTTTCTTGTTTGCCCGCTCTCTTTTATTTTTCCTTTTGCTCATTTGTTTTTTCTTAAATTCCACATATAAATGAAACTATATGATATTTGTCTTTCTCTAGCATAATACTCTTTAGTTCCAGTCACATCTGGAAATGGCAAGATTTCATTCTGCTTTAAAGCTGGGTAATATTTCATTGTGTGTGTGTGTGTGTGTGTGTGTGTGTGTGCGCACATGTGTGTATGTGTACATGTTTATATATATATACACACACATACACACATCTCACATCTTCTTTATCCATGAACCAGTTGTATATAGAGATATATATGTGTGTGTCATTTGTGCTTTTTCCAAAATTTGTTGTTCATGATACAAACATTGGAGTGCAGGTATCCCTTGAAGTTAGTATTTTTGTCTTCTTTTGGTAAATA
>NW_021875221.1:0-760 GCF_006229205.1 Suricata suricatta | reverse complement strand
ATGTTATATGGAAACCAATTTGACAATAACCTATATTAAAATGAATAAATAAACAAAGTATACATGTCCTAGTCCTTATCTTCCACCACCTCTCTGTGTGATGTTAGGCAGGACACTTCCCTTCTCTGATCCTCAGTTTTCCTAGGTGTAGAATAAGGGGTTATTCCATCCTTTCTGAAAGCCTGTGTCTTATGTTAGAGCTGAAATAACGTTAACATTAAGGTGGGGTGATTGGAGAGAACTTTGATTTTTTCTCTCTGTTTTCCATACTATTTTGTAGGTTTTTTGTTGTTGTGTTGTTGTTGTTGTTGTTAACTTTTACATAATATTTTCAAGGTACACACATGTTATAACATATATCTGCGCTTCAATTCTTTTTATTACTAAATAATATTCCACTGTATAGGTAAACCATAATGTGTTCATCTACTCATCAGTTGATAAACATTTAAGTTGTTTCTACTTTTTTGCTATTAGGAATAATGTCATGGAGTTAATTTTAACAAAAGAATTAAAATTAAAAACGGACATGTAACCATTATCTGTGGATAAATTATACACAGATTTATAACTTTTAAACTAAGCATAACATATTAGTTAAAATTTATAAACATATGATATAATGTAATTCTAATATTCGCTACCAATTTTGGTTCTGTAAGTAAACTCTAGGTAGAACTAACTAAGTCGGTGTTTTCTAAGCACTAGTCCACCAACAAATGCTGGACTACTGGCCAAAAATTCAACCAAACAACAATTT
>NW_021875220.1:0-760 GCF_006229205.1 Suricata suricatta | reverse complement strand
AAAAAAATGGTATGTGGTTCTTAATCATTTCTGAATTCTGAGCTTCCTCATCTTCCTTCTCTCAGCTTAACCTGCTTATGCCATTTCTACTTGCTTGAGTATCTATGGTCTTGCACTTACACAACCCCAATGAGTCTTTTAATCTTCCCAGTTTGGCAAAGTTTAGCAATAATCATTTAGACTCCAAGAGCAATCACAAAAATTCTAAATGACTCTGTGGTTGATAAGGCCTGAGTTCTTTTGCATTATTTTATTGTCCTTCATTTCTAATGGTTGGAAGTAGATGATGTGATAAGCCAGCAAAATAGCCTTCAATCTCTCTACTATCTTATCTTTAATGAAATCTTAGAAGGAAATGGTCTTATATTTCTGACTTCATAACCCTCTATTCATCAGTGAGGAAAAGCCAAAATGAAAAGCTAGGTATAGTTTTGTCTTGGTATCCCAATTCAATTTGTTCCAGAGTAAGGAACAGAAATATTACACAGATATTAGAGTAGTATTGGAAGAAGAGAATTTTCATTAGCTGCATCCAACATTCCAATTTTTTAAATTTTGACTTCAGGCAGAAGTCAAACACACATTAATTCAGACATTCATACATTAATTTTGATGGTAATTAAGGCAAAATTATTGCTTGCTTCTCTAAAAAAGAACTCAGAGACCATCATAATAAAAAGCAAAGGAAAGAAACACTACTTTCAGACCTAACTACTCCTGACGCTTCCCTAGCCTTATATAGCTCTCATCACCTATTTTT
>NW_021875219.1:0-760 GCF_006229205.1 Suricata suricatta | reverse complement strand
TGGGGAAGAAATAATTACCAAAGTGGGCTGATGAGTATAATGTTGCTCACCCATATTGCTGGAACTTCCTGAGCACTAAGTGTGTGCAGAGCACTGGATGAACTACAGTACGTGTGACACCTCATTTCGTGTCCATGGGACAGCCTACAGGGTATTTTCTCCACCATTTTACTGCAGCCTAGAGTGGCCAAGAGGGCTGCCCGCGTCACACAGCTGACAGTTCCTGACGCATCTGGTTCTTCAGCCAGTGCTTAATGATGACATCTGCGTAAAGGTATTTTCATACACCTTTTTCTATTTCTTCTATAATTTTGATTTGAGTGATCAATGGAGGATGGGTTACACCTTTTGTGAACGCAATAGTTTTCCAGATTTAATAATTAGGCTCTAGACTGTATATGAACCAGCCCAGAGTTTCTGGTTCAAGGTCAAGTTCCCCCACAATTCCTGCCCTTTCCCCAGAGGGAGCCAGCTCCCTGCTGTGGGTAAAATTTACTCAGGTCTGAACCACAGGAGAGGCAGGAGTGGGGAGAACTGGAGTGACTGTGTTACACATCACAAACACACACACACACATACACATACACACAAACAGCGACAATGAGATTGGAGACAGAGAGACAAAGAGAGAGAATGAGAGACAAAGAAATCTATTTGAATCTGTTATCTAGAAATTTCATAGGTCCTCAGGACTATGAAGATTATGCCCCAGAAGTCCAGGAGTTACCCTGAACCAGTCACACATCAAGTTACACATGGT
>NW_021875218.1:0-760 GCF_006229205.1 Suricata suricatta | reverse complement strand
CTGAATGCACCACCGTTTATCTATTGACCTACTGAAGGTCATCTTAGTGGCTTCCAGTTTGGGCAATTATGAATAAAGCTGTAGTAAATATCTGTGTGCAACTTTTTGGGTGGACACAGGTTTTCAAATCTCTATAGCTAAATATCAAGGAGTGTGATTGCTGGGGCGTGTGGTAAGAGAACATATAGTTTTGTAAGAAGCAACCAACTGTCTCCCAAAATAACCGTTATCACTTTACATTCCCACGAGCAATGGCAAGAATTTCTGTTGCTCCAAATCCTTGTCAGCATTTGGTGTTATTAGTGTTTTGGATGTTGGCCATCCTAGTAGGTTTATAGTAGTAAATGCATTATCTTGATGGCACATAAAGTGGACCATCTCTTCGTAGGCTGGCTTGCTATCTGTATATCTTTGCTAAAGTGTCTGTTAAGGTCATTGCCCCATTTTCTATATGGGCTGCTTCTATTCTTATTGATGAGTTTGAATAATTCTTAGTATATTTTGGATAACAGTCACCTACCAGATGTTTCCTTTACACATATTTTCTTTCACTCGGTAACTTCTCCTCACTCTCTTGACATAAGTTTATAACAATTTAATAATATCCAGCATATCCACTATTTCTTTGAGATTGTGCTTTGTGTTGTAGCTACAGCCTTTGCCATATTCAAGGCCATCTATGTAGATTGTTTGATTACATATGCAGCCATAGTCGTGATACAATTAGTAACATGAGTACTAGTCACTTAGTCTCTACTTA
>NW_021875217.1:0-760 GCF_006229205.1 Suricata suricatta | reverse complement strand
GGGTGCTATTATTATCATCCCATTTTACAAAATGAGAAAGCTGGAGCTAGGGAGGGGCAGAGCCAGGGCTGGGAAATGGGAGAGTGGCGGTAGAGCCCACATTCTTAAGCGCTATGTTTCCACCACTTCCCTGCCATCAAATTCTATTTTTGGAAAAGAGCAGTTGGTATTTACTCCAAAAGCTCGAGCTGCGGGCAGATAAAACGTGATTATCACGGTAAACTATTCACATCACGATATGGGGGTGCATGTATAGAGGCGGGCAGAACAATGGACTGGCCGGGGGAAGAATAAATAGTTCTACTTAACTGAGGGACTAGCGATTTTGCATCTATCATTCCAGAAAGGGTGATTTGACTCTAAAAAGTTCACAGCAATGAGGCTATAGACAAACGGAACGTGATCAAAAGATTCAGTTACTCTGCTTTTGCCCTGAGGCAGGGGCCCAAAGAAATTAATTTCTTTGCTCCTTGTTCTTCCTTAAAATGTTCTTGCAAATTAGATAAGCCTGTTTCGCAGGCAAAGCAACATTCCTGCTGAATTTTGAGCTCAGGAGGGAGGTCCAGGCAGCGGGTTTCTCCCAGATACCCCTGGCCAAAGGTTACATTTACTTCTGCTGGAATATCATGGCAACAATTCAGGAACTTTAGAAATTGACGGGCTGCCTGTGGAAACACTCTTAAGTTCTGCTGAAATAAAAGGCGGAAATCACACGGGGAGAGAAAATGCATATCCATCAGGTGGGCTTTTTTTTTTTTTT
>NW_021875216.1:0-760 GCF_006229205.1 Suricata suricatta | reverse complement strand
CCAAAACAAAAAAAAATTCATAGCAAAAGTGTGACATTACAGAAATGAAGAAAATATTTCTGTCCTCCGGCTTTCTTTGTCGCCCTGAAAAACCCCATCTCCTGTCAGTTTGGTTTCCTTGCCCCGGGCCCTCGCGGCCAGAGCACAGCGGCCAGGGACAGCAGGACCCGGAGGAAGCCAGCCGAGAGGACCGTCCTCAGCGGCTTCGCCAGCTCCGCAGAGACCACACACAGCGGCGTGATTCCCGGTCACGAGACCCTGCAGAGCGGCCTCTCAGTCCCCACGTTCGACCCGGAAGCCGAGCGTGGCATGCCTTTCCATGTCGCGGGGCGGCTCAATTCTGAAATCAGTGACGGGCCCTTCTATGCCCTACTCAGTAAGGCCCAAGCACAAAACGTGAAACCCGCACCTTACAACACTTACACCACTCACACCGAAACCCTTTCTCTCTTACCCCCGGAGTCTACGAAGCCGAAACAGAGCCACAGCAGAAGCAGGACTTGCACAAATCCCCGAAGTCAGTCCTCCTCCCTTCTTTCCTGGTTCCTACCGAGCCAGAGGGATGGGCCAGCCATCGCGCTGATTTATGTAGAATAAGTTTACGATTAAAGTTATTTTTATTCACAGGACATTTTATCAAAGAAATCCCTGACTTCTGAAGCTCAGTGATGATTACTGTCTCTACAGAAGAGGATGAAGTACTTTGATATTCTGTAGTTCCTCACAAATTCACTGATAAAATGTATCTGTAACAAAAATA
>NW_021875215.1:0-1576 GCF_006229205.1 Suricata suricatta | reverse complement strand
AGTTCATGTGTTCCAGGCCCTGGGTCGGGCTCTGTGCTGAGAGCTCAGAGCCTAGAGCTGGCTTTGGATTCTGTGTCTCCATCTCTCTCTGTCTCTTCCCCATTCGTGCTTTGTCTCTCTCTCTGTCTCTCAAAAAAAAAATAAATGCTAAAAAAATGAAAAAAAAAGAATTGCAAGAAATGCATGTGAAATTGTGTGGTCAAACAAAACATGCCATGTACATATCAGGCAATCTGAAACCTTTACAAGTGAATTTATATTTTTGTCCTATCCTATGTTCCTGGCATTGCTTTAATGTGCAATGACCTAATTGTTGTTTTGCAACCTCCTCAGAGCATCCCATGTGCGATCTGAAACTAGTCCCCTGTGAAGGGCAGGAGGAGAGCACAGAAAGAGCAGGCCCGGCCAGATGGGCAGCTGACAGGTGTGATGAGCAAGGGCACTTACATTCAGGGCAAAAAGCAGAAAATCTCTACTCCCACCGACCAAATCTTGAAGTTTCGGTAAAGGCTTTCCCTGGGCTCAGTCATGTGTACCATGTGGATGGTCTCAGCACCACATCACTGTCTCAAGACTATGTTTTGGGAGGCAACTTCTAGTATGAAAGGCAGACAGTATGTACACTGTGAGAAGTCTCTCATTGCTGAGGTCCAGCTCACAGGTCAACTGTTAGTCATGTCCCTGTGATGGCACCGACCCCTTCCAACTGTCATCATTCCCAAAGATGAAGGATAAGATGATGCCTTCCTTCCCCACCACAGCCTCCACAGAGAAGTTAAATCTCTGGAAACAGTCAGGATTTAGCATACTTTTGCAGTCCATGAAAGTCCAGAAGGAGGTTCTTTTCCTGTTGGCCCCTCACACAATCTGTTGTTACTTAACTATTGTGTTTTCCGTTTCTGCTCCCAGTGGGGTGACAAAAAGGAGTCAGATCTGTATTTTAATTGGTGTTTTTACAACATGTAAAGAAGAATGGATAAACATTGCAAAAGTAAATGTGAAAAAAAAACCCTAAGAATGTATTTGATAGGATGTACTATATATTGAAGATAGCATTGGAATGCTTTTAGAAATATAACAGTCATGTGTTAGTTGTATCTGTAAACATGGCTTTATATAAAATTTTAACTGTAATTTTTTTGGAAAATGTTTTGGATCACATTCACAACAACGTCAACAATTCCATAGTGTTTTTCATTACCCACTTCTTGCAGAAATGCTTTTCCAGGCTGTTGCATCCTTATTCAAATATTCTAACTCATGGTGATGTTTTCATTTTTGTGTGTTAGAAATATAAACTATAACACTAATCAAGAAACCTAGGCCATTTTCCAGAAAGCTGATCAAACAACCATTTTTACCGGAATTAAGATTAAAAAAAAAAGTCAAGTGGTGAAAGTTTAGTTTCTATGGAAACAGACATGTCTTAATGATAAGCGACCCAAATAGTGAGTTATTTACTTGAACATGTAATGCTATAGAAGATATGTTTTTTGGTGCACCTGGGTGGCTCAGTCAGTTGAGCATCCGACTTTGGCTCAGGTCATGATCTCACAGTTCGTGGGGTCAAGCCCCG
>NW_021875214.1:0-5796 GCF_006229205.1 Suricata suricatta | reverse complement strand
CAGCCCTGTGGGGTCAGCGATGCAGAAATCACTGATCTCAGCTGGTGCTTCCTGACACCAGACAGCGGTGCGTCACCAGAGGGTCCTGGAATGTGGGTAGATGCATGTGCGTGGGGAGTTTAAAAAAGTGGCCACGATATCTCTGCTCACTTTTCTCATTTGAAAAGCAGGGTGGAAGGATATTTGGTACTGAATAATTTAAATGTTATGGATATCATGGGATTCTCTCCAGAGTAGAATGATTTCATTTACTGAGCACTTTTTAAGTGCTAGAAAAATTCATTTCATCTTCACAACAAATCTATGAGTGGTATTTATTAATTCATTACCAAGTTGAGAAACTGAGGCAGGCGGGGATTAAGCAATTTGCCACAGTCACACTGGCCAGGCAGCCGGCTGTTGGAATGGCTCAAAGCTCTTGTCCTTACCACTTTGTCATGCTGTCTGTATTTAAAAGGGACAGTCAACAAATTAGAGACGGGGTATTTTCTACAAATTCATTCCTAAGTCATTTGCTTGGATCTTGGAATACATTTTCCCATAGAAACGTGATCAGCAGTGATTGAAACACAGCTGGTGTTTTCCACAAGTGGGCTGTTTCAAGTATAATGTATGAGAAATGCTTTTTATACAGAACCAAAAAAAGAAAAATCTAAGACTTTTGCCACACTAGTGATTAAATAAAACAGCTAAACAAGAATATCGTTGAGCCAAAAGCTTTTGAAAATTCTCTTAAATGCTAAACCTTGATTAAATGTCACTAAGGAAGGAAGGAGGGGAGGGCTCTGGGCAGTTTTTGGAATATTTGGATTTGAAACATTTCTTCATTCTGTCCAGTTTACCTCAAACATATGGTTCTTCTCCCTGCGTTTTGATTCAAGTTATTCATTGGTCATGACTGGGAAGTTTCTTGATTCATAAATGTGATTTTAAGATGAATAGAAATTTTTCCAAAAATTAGTTAATATATATAAAATATGAAATAGTCCCTGGCATGTATGTATGTATGTAGTAAGTAGTTTATAGTGCTGAGTCTTCTTCTTCATACTTTTTGAATGTATTCACTCTCTTATATTCATTCACTTAATTCTTATAGAGCAATCCTATTATTGCCTCAGATTTATGTTGGGGAAATGGAGGCCCAGAAAGACAAGCAACTTTCCCAAGGTAAGACAGCCAGCCAATGGCAGAGCAAAAGTGCAACCTCAGACTTTTAATGATTTTAAATGGGAGGAAAGAGGCTAATGAAGATGGGTGGTGTTAATTTTATGTGTCAATTTGACTAGGCTAAGGTAATCAGTTGTTCGGTCAAACACAAGTTGAGATGTTGCTGTAAGGGTACTTTTTAGATGTGATTAACATTTAAAATTTTTTTTAAATGTTTTTTATTTATTTTTGAGAGACAGAGGGAGACAGTGCGAGCAGGGCAGGGTCAGAGAGAGAAAGATATACAGATTCCAAAGATAGGCTCCAGGTTCTGAGCTGGCAGCACAGAGCCAGAGGTGGGGCTCAAACCCACAAACGGTGCCAGACGTGGGGCTCAAACCCACAAACGGTGAGATCACGCCCTGAGCTGAAGCCAGACCTTAACCCACTGAGCCACCCAGGCACCCCAGACGTGACTAACATTTAAAGTAGACTTTGGGTAAAGCAGATTACCCTCCAAAATGTGGGTGGGCCTCACCCAATCAGTTGAGGCCTTAAGTGCCAAGACTCCAAACACTCAGAGAAGAAGGAATTCTACTTTTAGATTGCCATATAGAGATTCTGTCTGAGCTTCCAGCCTTTGGTCTCAAGATTGCATCAGCTCTTCACTGAATTTCTAGCCTGCTGGCCTGCCCTGCACATTCCAGACTTTGTAGAACCCACAAATGCAGAAACCAATTCCATAAAACAAGTCTCTCTGATCCTCTTTCTGTTTCTATCTAGACAGGCAGGTAGAGAGATACACAGACAGATGATAGATGATTGATAGATAGATAGATAGACAGATAGATAGATAGATGATACATAGATAAGATAGGTACATAGATAATAGAATAAAGAGATCTCTCTTGGTCCATTTCGTTAGAGACCCCCAACATACATGTGATAAATATTACTCACAATCAGCACTGAAGCTGTGGAACAAAAGATAGGCCACAGGGAAGGCCGAGCTTACACCCCTCTGTCTGCTCCAGAGGAAGGTGTGGGGAAGGGTTCCTGTTGGCTCACACTATACTTGGAGGCAGATACCAGTTAGTGGTGTTGAACCAAGGCAGCATGGCTTCTCATGGTGAAAGAAGGGGTGCTGGAGAAGGTGGGGGGCTCCTCTGACCAGAGCATGGGAGTGGGGGGTGGGGGAGCAAATGCAATTCAAAAGCATTAAAGGAAAATTGGCACCAGCATCCCAGGGACTCCTTTACATACGGGTCTGTCAAGTCTCCAGGAACGAGTTATTCAACCCCTTCTTTACTATCATCTCTACGACTTCCTTATGATTTTGGTCAGCGTTTTTGGAGCTTTTTGGACATGCAATAAAATTCACCTCTTTGTAAGTATTTAAAAATCTGATACGCTGTGAGGCACGTGCACAGTCACTTAACCAATCTCTGCAATCCCACTACGGGACGTTCTCTGCGCTCCAGAAAGCTCCCTCGTGCCCCTTTGCGGTCAGTCCCCTCTCCTCCCAGCCACTCCGTGTCTGTCCCTGTAGCTCTGCTTCGTAGAGCACTTTCTGTGGGTGGACTCAGACGGTATGTATTCACTGTAGTCAGTGCTGCTTTCACTTAGCATTATACTTTCGAGGGCCCTCCATATGGCTGCCTGCATCAAGAATTCATTCATCCAGTTTGCCGGGATTGTCCCACGTACCAGCTGGGTATTTGGATCACTTCCAGTTTTTGTCTATTATGGATAAAGTTGCTATGAACATTCATGTACAGGCCTTTGTGTGGACACATGTTTTCTTTTCTTTTGGGAAAATGCCTAGGGGTGGGATTACCAGATCATGTGGTAAGGGTGTGCCTAACTCCATAAGAAACTGCCAAACTCTTTTTTCAAAGTGGCTGTATATCGTTTTGAATTGACAACAAGAGGGAAGGGAGAAAGTAGGGGAAAAATCTTGCTGTTGTTTAGCAGAAAGAAAACAGTAGAAGGCTTTAACTGAGGGAAAGCGGTTTCGAAATAATCGGTGGGTTCCATTTCTACATGCTGTTCTCTTCCACGGGCCACAAAATCAAGAGCTGGTTGAATTTTGACTTGAAGTTAATGCAATGTGAGGCATGTATGACAATTCTCAGACCTCAGATTCGAGTATACCAGGAAAGATGCACTGAAACATTTTTTTATTTCAAATTAATTTTGACTTGGTGCCCACATTCCCCGGGCTGGAAGAAAACTCAACCTCAAGTCATTCTTAGGGTTCTTTCTTTATCAGCAGTGACACAAAAAGGTGCCATGGTCTTACCAGGACCAAAGCGAAGGGATTGCTCCTGCTGTGTCTGCCATCAGCCCCTCCTGCTGTGTCTGCCATCAGCCTGGCCAGTCCCTAGGTCACTTGGTTGTACTAGAATGTCACTAAGATATCTCTCCAGTCTTGGAGGATTGATGGCAAGAGGCCTCTGTAGGTCTCAGTAGCTCCAAAGTCAAGCCCCCTGATACCATATGAGATTCCGGGGGCACGGGAGTATTGGACAAGGCTGGGCATCCCACAGCCCATTCTTCTCTGAAGTATTGGCAGCTTGAGGAGCAGGATGCATTGCCCAAAAAGGTTTACAAATAAAAATCAGGGAAAAAAAGAAGTCTTGGACATAACTCCTATTTTCCACCCAAGGACCTTGTTAACTACTTAGAGAAGAGAAAAGAAAATTACACAGGAATGAAAACATAAATTAATGCTATACAATAAAGAGTAATGTTTATGATAATAATTCATCTTTTTAAAGGATGCCAAAATGAACACAAGAAACTACAAGAAATGTTGATACCAAATGGAAAAAGGGACCAAAGTGTCAGCTCCCATTCTCCCTGGCAGATATGAAGATCTTTCAGGAGACTCTCTACCTTCATGAGTGACATTCAAATTACTCACCCAGAATCCTCAATCACCCCTGACTCAAGGGAGACAAAGCTCCCTGGCCTGCAGACCTGGCTGATCTGAGAGGAGAACGTGAAGACCAAAGGAAGCCACTCTGAAAAGGTGGGTCATCTCTAGCAGTGACAGCAGACTGCTCTGGGCTTTGGGGCTCTTCTCCCTTACGGACATGTCTTGTTAATCTCAGATTTTTTGCTTTTCCACACAACGGGGAGTAGGAGCCAAACTTAGTGGAGACATTGGAAAAAGTTTGAAAGGGGAAACTGTGGTTCACATATGATGAGAACACTCACTGTGCTGCAGGTGGCTAGTCATCCAATTCCACCGTCATGGCGGCGTCCGTGAGTTGTGCTTGTCATACTATCTCAGTGCACAGCCACCAGGCATCTCCACTAAAAACTACAGATTTATGGCAGTAGGACCCCCACTTGTCAAAGGGACTTTTAAAGGGCCTGAGTATTATTAGCTGGTGGATCTCACTCCCTTCAAAGTCGTCCTTGTGGACGAACTAGCACCTCCACTTGCCAGACCCAATGACAGTATTTGATGCTCACCCCAAGGCACCTCTTCATGGCACTAATCACAGAAGATTGGTCCCTCCTCTAGGCACACCGTCTTCTCTGGCTTCTCCGCTCCCTGGTTTTCCCCTTTGTCTACGACTACTCTCCCTCTTTCCCGGCCCCTAATTCTCCACCTGACATCTCAATGAGCCGTCTCCGCTTGACATGTGCCCAGCTCAGCCCTCCCTGCACCATCCTGCTCCACCGTCTCGTAGGTCATCTGTTGCAGGCGCTGGCTCCGTTCCCACCATACGGCAGCCTCTCTTCTGCCTCCACTGCAGTCCGGAAGCCGTTGGTGACGTTTGTCAGGCTTCCATAAGGCTTCTATAAAGCTTCTAATCATTCCCTGCGACTGCGAACAACCACGAGGTGTGGGTTGATGCTCATTTGTGATGCACTTACTCTTCGTCTGTGAGTTCAGACATCTCCATTGGTGAGCTGCATCACAGTCAGCTCTTTGGGCTCTTCATTCATTCATCAAATATTTGAGTGGCTTAGGTGCTAGGGATACAGAAGTAAACAAAACCAAAACATTACTACCTTCAGGTAGTTTACATTTTGAAAGGAAAGCATTAAATGAATAAATAAAAAAAACAGTGTATGAGTAGGCGGTGAAGTCTGTGGATAGAAAGGATGCAGGAAAAGAGAACGCCTGGGAGGTGGGCGTCTGCCGTTGTCAAACAGGCCACACTGAGCAGCTACATTTGAGCAGATACTTACAGAATGTGAGTCATGTGCATATTCGGGGAGAAGGGTTTTCCAGGCACAGCCCGTGTGACGGCCTTATGGCAGAAGGGTCCCGGAAAGGTCCAGAAACAAGAGGCTCCTGTAACTGAGAGGAGATCCGATGGTGTCAGGCTATCCGAGGGTTTTGAGCAGCGGAAGGATATGATCTGACTTGGGCTGTGGAAGGATCTTGAACTCTCTGGCCTCCGTGGAGTCCTGAGTAGGAAGCGAGGGTGGGAAGCCATCGCGTGGTTATGGTGGTGGCCCATGTGAGCGCCGTGATGACAGTGACGGCCTGGCTGGAAGGTAGCAGTGGACCTGGAGAGAGTAGTGGGATTCTGGGTGTAACACAAAGTGGAGCAAACCCGTCGTGCTACGGGAGTATGTATCAGGCGTGTGACAGACAGTAAGGGATGACGTCAGGGTTTGTGACTC
>NW_021875213.1:0-760 GCF_006229205.1 Suricata suricatta | reverse complement strand
GTTTCTACTGAGCTGTATAATCTTTGTTGTTCTAAGTGCCATATAGCTAATTTTCATTCCTGGTGCTTGTCTAATATTGAATAAGTCAATAAGGACTGAAATGATAGCACTCAGATTAGAGAGATGGTAGCAGTGAAGGTAGCAGCAGTCGTAACAGCAAGTGCATTTTGTTTAACATTGTTCTTTTTCTTTAAAAAAAATTGAATAAATAGATCTTAGGGAGTTTAATATTTAATATGAAATTCACTTATAAGTTTGGGGACAAGGTTTCTTTAATAAAACACATTTTCTTCTTAGGAGTCTGCTATTCCAACATTGCTTATTCCCTTCAATGATTTAATCTTAGCATATGTTCTATTATTATTCTTGCAAAAAATTATAATGCTCATTTTGAGGTAAAGAAATGGAGAAAAGAGTCTGTTGTATGCAAAAAAAATCCCTGAGTAATGTTCCGTGAAGACCATCCTGTTGATGCCTAAATTAGTGTTTTCCTGGCTTAGCTCAGCTAGGGGAAAGCTCAGTGTCTGGGTCGCAGCCAAATGCTCTTTAAGAGCCATGAAGTACAGACACTAAATTTCCTTTTACTCACATATAAACCTACTGCCTAATGTTAAGCAATCTTCATTGAATTGATGGTCTTCCTCTCAACTTATTTTACTTAATCATATTTATTAGGGAAGCTTAGCACATCAAAAGCACATTTAAAAATAATCCTATTATTAACCTTAGGGCAAAAAAGTTAATGCAATGTATATTGCCA
>NW_021875212.1:0-760 GCF_006229205.1 Suricata suricatta | reverse complement strand
TACTTATTTATTTAAATTTATATCCAAGTTACTTAGCATATAGTACAATAATGATTTCGGGAGTAGATTCCTTAGGGTCCTTACCCATTTAGCCCATCCACCTTCCCACAACCCTCCCAGCAACCCTCTGTTCTCTGTCTCTTATGTTTTGTCCCCCTTCCTGTTTTGCTTTATTATTTTGCTTCTATTATGTATAAATTTTTAATCTTCAGTGACTGCCTATGGCGTGAAAGCAGAGTATTTATTTGTATTTATAATACTTTATATATTTGGAGCAATAAATGTGTGTTGCGTGGTTTTCATTTTGTTGTTTTTCTTTGGATACTTAAAAAAATTTTTTTAACATTTATTTATTTTTGAGAGACAGAGACAGAGCGTGAGGAAAGAGGGAGAGAGAGAGGGAGACACAGAATCACAAGCAGGCTCCAGGCTCTGAGCTGTCAGCACAGAGCCCAACATGGAGCTTGAACCCACGAACTGTGAGATCATGATCTGAGCCAGAGTTGGACGCTTAACTGACTGAATCACCCAGGTGCCCCAATTTACATTTCTTTAAAAAAATTTTTTTTGATACTTTATATTACATTGATCTAATAGTGCTATATATTTAAATACAATCCCTGTTACATGATCTACTTCGTGTTCTGATGTAAATGTATTCTTTTGCAGATATATTAGTCTATTTGTCCTACTAACCTATTTCCTTCTACTTCTTTTGATCTCATTTCATACCATACATTCATTCTCAGGTATCCCAACA
>NW_021875211.1:0-760 GCF_006229205.1 Suricata suricatta | reverse complement strand
AGATAATTTCTGGGCCCAGAGCACATAGCCCAAAGAAGTCTCCGTAGTTAGAGAGAGTATCTCTCTCTGAACGCCCTGTGGTTAGAGATGGGATAATAGGACCCCTCTGTTTCCTGGCCAAGGTTTTTCTCATTTCCAGGGACAGATGTGAAGACCAGTCTGGCCACTTTTTTCCTTTGTCTCTCTGCAGAGGGGGCTCCCTCCCCTCCGTGCTTCTGTGTCTCCACTGTTTTTATCTTCCCCAGCTCTCAATTATGCACCTTTGAGGCTGTCTTCTTAATGGACTCTGTCTCTTTTCCTCCCCCGACCCTTGTGGTTCAGTGTCTTTTGGTTTCAGCCCTTCTTTGTTTGATAGATGCAGATAGGAGTTAGGGGACTCCCTACTTCTCCCCCATCTTGCCCTCTCTCCTAGAAACCAATTTAAACAAAAAAGAATATCAGAAACAAAATTACAAAGATTAAATCAAAATTATAAAACAAGAAATGAAACGGTAAAATGTCAACCCTCTTAATTTAATTTATGAATGAAATTAATAAACTAATAAATATACTAATAGGTTTGGGGATGGTGATATGTCTGTTTTTCAAGTTTTTTCTGTGTTATTTTTAGCACTGATCAAAATTTGTTGAAGTACATCTTTAGTTATCTTTACAGATTTCTTATAATAACTCACAGCCTAGATGAACTTTTTTCATTCAAACGTCTCTATATGGCTCTGTCATATTGTAATTTTGTTTACATATCAGTGGACCGGTTAAT
>NW_021875210.1:0-760 GCF_006229205.1 Suricata suricatta | reverse complement strand
TGTCATTTACACAGTTCAGAAATTTGGGCCTTTTTATTGTTGAGTAGTATCCTGTTGTATGATATACCACAATTTGTTTCTAAATCCACAGTTCATGGACATTTGTTTCCAGTTTTTTTAATGTTTTTTATTTATTTTTGAGAGACAGAGAGAGACAGCGCGAGCAGGAGAGGGTCAGAGAGAGAGGGAGACACAGAATCCGAAGCAAGGTCCAGGCTCTGAGCTAGCTGTCAGCACAGAGCCTGACGCGGGGCTTGAACCCACAGTCGTGAGATCATGACCTGAGCTGAAGCCGGACGCTTAACCGACTGAGCCACCTAGGCACCCCTGTTTCCAGTTTTTGACAATTATGAAATGAAACTGCTGTGAACATTCATGTATAAAAAACAAACCTCCACAATTCTAGAAAGTTCAATACACAAAACCACAGCCTGGCAGGTGATAAGCTGGTTGCCCTTCTGAGGAGCATGAGTCAAGTAGTTGATGAGGCTGATTTACAAAGAGCAGCCGGTTTTGTAAAAAGCAGCTAGGGCCATAAAGTGAAAAAATGCCTGCACTGGACAGAGGGCTACTGATCAGGCATCTTTCAAATCCTTGGGAAAAATGGATTGCAATATGATTGGTGGGGCAGAGCAATACATAAACCTAATGGTTTTCTTTTGAGACCGGCTAAAATTGAGCCAACAGACTCAAACCTTTTTTCCTGGGTACTGCTTTAGGATATGTTTAAAGGCCTGGTCAGACAACAGAGACAAAGTAC
>NW_021875209.1:0-760 GCF_006229205.1 Suricata suricatta | reverse complement strand
CATCTCTGGCAGGCATCTCTGCTCTGTCTGGTTCTCAAGCTTTATTTATGGTGAAAGGTACAAGGACCGAAAGAGCAGTAAATGATTTCTCACAATTTTTACAATTTTCCAGGACATGCGTTCTGCAGAAGTTACAATTCTAGTAGTAATGATTGTCATAAAAAACTTAGCTACAGGCACTCATGTTGTCATAGGTATTTTTTATAAAACCTCAGGTCTAGCCATAAGGAAGGAACTTTTAACCAAAAGGCAAACAACATGGTTTAGTAAAGGGCAATTTTTTATGAGTAAGGGTCATTAGGCTGTTTATAACTCTAAGAGAAAGTTCCCAGAAAAACAGGATTCTCAGGAGACATGATGCCTACTCTCACAGTCCCAAAGATGATTGATACATTTTATTGCGGTACTGACTTTTACAAAGGCATTCAGGCCAAGAAGGTAGTCAGTTTTCAGTTAATTGTTTAGGGGAAAATTATATGTTGCATTAGGGTGTATCTAGTTTACTCATCTTTTCCCTGACCAGGTGCAATCATGCCTCAGGGACAGGGCAGAGGGACAGGCCACCCCTGACATGAATCAGCAAAGCACTCTGAGGTGTGGTGCCCAAGCAGAAATGAAAGTTTCAAGGCAGATTTTGGGAGCTGTCTGGGGGCAAGAGACTGTCAAACTTGCTGTACCCTCACCAGGAATTTTCACTCTACCAGTGAGTTTAAATAGCTCCCAACGTGCTATTATATTTTATCATTTGCATGCTAATTTT
>NW_021875208.1:0-760 GCF_006229205.1 Suricata suricatta | reverse complement strand
CTCTTGTCAGCTTTAAAAAGCTCGTTGTGCACTGTGCACCTGTTAATATTACTCTGTTTAAGGAAGCTTATTGACTGTCCAGGGCCTATCGTTTCAGGAAATATTCTTTTATTGGTGTCTCTGTTTCTCTTGTTGTGCTTTTGAATATTTTATTTCCCTGCTCAGTGATATTTGGGACTCGCCAACATGCACACTTTGGCTTGTTTCTTGGGGTAGCCCTAGGAAGGAAAACAGACAAACACAGAGGGAACAGAAGACACAAACGCACAGAAAATCAAACAGACAAACACATTAAAAGGGGGAAAGGAAAGAAAGAAAATGGAGAGGAAAGAGACGAAAAGAAGAGAAGAAAAAGAAAAAAAGAAAATAAAGGGGGTCAGAGACAATGAAGGACAATAGACAGTTTAAAAGTGTCTGACCCGTTGAGGGTCGAGATAAGGATGAGATTCAGGGGAATATATCTGGATTTGAAGAAAGAAAAATAAAAAAAGAGGGAGAGAGGAGAAAGGAAAATAAGGAGTAAAAATTTAAAAAATTTAATTAAAAAAGGTAATAATAATAAAAAGTAAGTACCAAAAAAATAAAAAGGAAGAATAAAAAAAACGCTGTAGCTTCCCCTTGTGGATAGGTGTGGTTTGGTGTGGTAGGTCTTGGAGGCTGCTCTCAGAGGCTCCGCCTTGGTGGCTGCAAAGAGTAAAATGGTGGCATGCCACACCCCGCTGGAACTAGGCACTGTAGGCCACTGTAATGAGTTCGATCT
>NW_021875207.1:0-760 GCF_006229205.1 Suricata suricatta | reverse complement strand
TTCCTATCTTCAGGAGGCAGAGTTCTAAATATATCTATCAGTTCCATCTGTTCCAATGTATCGTTCAGGTCCATTGTTTCCTTAGTGATTTTCTGTCTGGTTGATCTATCCATTGCTGTCAGTGGAGTATTAAAGTCCTCTGCAATTAGCACATTTTTGTCAATAAGATTGTTTCTTTCTGTGATTAATTGTTTTATGTATTTGGGTGCTCCCAAATTTGGCACATAGATATTTATAATTGTTAGCTCTTCCTGATGGAGAGATCCTGTAATTATTATATAATGTCCTTCTTCATCTCTTGCTACTGCCTTTACTTTAAAGTCCAGTTTGTCTGATATAAGTATGGCTACTCCAGCTTTCTTTTGGCTTTCAGTCGCCTGATAGATATTTCTCCATCCCTTTACTTTCAACCTGAAGGTGTCTTCTGGTCGAAAATGAGTGTCCTGTAGACAACAAATAGATGGGTTTTGTTTTTTATCCTTTCTGCTACCCTGTGTTGTTTGGTTGGAGCGTTCAGTCCATTTACATTCAGTGTTATTATTGAGAAATGTGGGTTTAGAGTCATTGTGTCCTCCCTAGAATTCATGTTTATAGTGGTGTCTCTGGCACTTTATATTCTTTGCAACATTTCCCTTATAGAATCCCTCTTAGGATTTCCTGTAGGGCTGGTTTGGTGGTCATGAATTCTCTCAATTTTTGTTTATTTGGGAACACTTTTATCTCTCCTTCTATTTTGAATGACAGGCTTGCTGGATAAAGG
>NW_021875206.1:0-760 GCF_006229205.1 Suricata suricatta | reverse complement strand
TTTTCTTTTTTATTTAATGTTTCCTTTAACATTTTATTTTAATTCCAGTTAAAATATGTGTGTGCTCATCACAACAGTTGCATTCATTAATTCCCCGCATGTATTAATCCATCCCCCCACACACCTTCCCTCGGATGGGGACCATCAGATTATTTTCTATAATAAAGGGTTTATTTCTTGATTTATCTCTACTGTCAAGTAATGATTATATTCCTGGTGAAGGAGTGAACTATGGGCTCCCTACAAGGTCTTCTCATTGCCCTTCTGATTTTCGATTATAATAATTCTAATGTGTTCTCTCTTTTGTTTTGTTCTCTCCTGTTGTCATATGTGCAAGCAGTACCTTACTCCTTTCCCCTAGCCAACAGACGATGCCTACTACACAAAACAAATTCACCCCAATGTCCCCTCTGCCCTCTACAACCATGGCTTTCTGTAATAGCTACTTGTAGGGACAAAGAGTGACCCATTTTGGTCCATAGATTGGGACATCCTGACAACCCCTGTCACCTTGAAGAGGTTGTAGATGAGCCCTTCACCCTTCGACAACCTTAAAGATTTCAGGACCAAAGATTAGTCAGGGGTGAGGTGATGAGGGATGAAAACAGAAAGTGTTCACCTGTACACCAGAAGGTGGACCTATAGCTTGCCTAGATTTGATAAGATCAAGTATGTGCTGGTTGCTATATCCAAGGTCTCACGACTGCCTGTATATCTTATCAAACTGAGCGGTAACCAAGGGAGAAATGTTGGAATAGTA
>NW_021875205.1:0-760 GCF_006229205.1 Suricata suricatta | reverse complement strand
GAGGGGGAAAGAGAGGATTAGAGTATGCCAAGCAAACTCTGCTGACAGTGAGCAGCCTGACACAGGGCTTGAATTCAAAACTGTAAAATCATGACATAAGCTGAAATCAAAACTCCAACACATAACTGACTGAAGCAACCATGAACCCCTATTTGTTCATGTTCCTTAATCTAGTTTACATAGACTCATGCCACACCCAGACAGGACTTCAGTATATAATCTTGACCTTTACTGGGGTCCCCAACACATCCCCGTATGGATCTGTCACCAAATGGTTATTTTCAATAATTTGCAGGTCATAAATTCATGACAGCAATTCCTCATGCTGCATAAACAGTCTGGTCATAGAGAATGGAGAGAGATCCAAGAGGTGTAACTCAGGAATGTCCTAAAAAGCTGAATTTGACTAATCCAAAGCAAATTTGCTAGGCAAGACCTGCAGAGATAGAGAAGTAAGGTTTACAAGTTGTAAACGCCCAGCATTTCATTCGGAAATGAGGGCACAGTCCCTAGCTAAGTCAAGTCAAAATTTACCTGAGAAGTAGCCATTCTGCTCTCACATAGCCTTCTGCTCTCGAGTGCTTTCTTAGGTGACCTTATGTGGAGAAATCCCACCTGTAGGCCTTTAATGGCCTCACCATAGCCTCTTCACCTGCTCTCATCACTTCAGAGGCAGAAAAATCCTGAAATGCTCAAAAGCTCACCCTCTCAATGACTTTGTCACAGGAAAGAGTCAGAAAAAATGGAGCTCCTGCATTGC
>NW_021875204.1:0-760 GCF_006229205.1 Suricata suricatta | reverse complement strand
TTCCCCCCTGAAATCAGAACACGACACGGATGTCTACTCTCACCACTGTTGTTTAACATAGTGCTGGAAGTCCTAACATCAGCAATCAGACGACGAAAGGAAATAAAAGGCATCAGAATTGGCAAAGAAGTCAAACTTTCACTTTTCACAGATGCATGATACTCTACATGAAAAACCTGATCGACCCCACCAGAAGCCTACTAGAACTGATCCATGAATTCAGTAAAATCACAGGCTACAAAATCAATGTACAGAAATCGGTTGCATTCTTATACACCAAAAATGAAGCAACAGAGAAATCAAGAAACTGATCCAGTTCACAATGGCACGAAAAATCATAAAATACCTAAGAATAAACCTAACCAAAGATGTAAAAGACCTGTATGCTGAAAACTATTCGAGACTTATGAAAGAAATTGAAGAAGACACAAAGAAATGGAAAAACATTCCATGTTCATGGATCGGAAGAATAAACATTGTTAAAATGTTATTATTACCCAAAGCAATTTACACAGTCAATGCAATTCCCATCAAAGTTGCACCAGCATTCTTCTCAAAGCTAGAACAAACTATCTTAAAATTCGTGTGGAACCACAAAAAACCCCGAATAGCTAAAGTAATATCGAAGAAGAAACCAATACACGAGGCATCACAATCCCAGACTTTAGCCTCTACTACAAAGCTGTCATCATCAAGACAGTATGGTATTGGCACAAAAACAGATACATGGACCAATGGAATAGAACAGAGAACCCAGAAC
>NW_021875203.1:0-1576 GCF_006229205.1 Suricata suricatta | reverse complement strand
TTAAAAATAAAAGATTTGCCTTTAAGATTGCAGATATGGTTTAACTCTTAGTTCATATTTGCTGATAGAAATGTAAACATTGGGGCACCTGAGTGGCTCAGTTGGTTAAGTCTCCAGCTCTTGATTTTGGCTCAGGTCATGATCTCATGATTTGTGAGATCGAGCCCTGTGTTGGACTCTGCACTTATAGCGGAGCCTGCTTGGTATTCTCTCTCTCCCTCTCTCTTTTCCCTTACCCCATTTGAATGCTCTCTCTATCTCTCTCTCTCTCTCTCTCTCTCTGGCAAGCATAGGAAGGAAGGATTTCTTCCCTCTTCGTTCTTCCCTGAAACTGGAGAGAAAGGATAAATGAAGTCCCATCTTCTTCAGCTTTGGGAACTTACCTACAAAGGGTAAGTCCTTCTATGGACTGAAGGACTCCATCTACATCCTTTAGACCAGCTGACCCTCTTTATTGCCACCAACTTGAATCCTCCAGTGCCTGTACTTGATCTGCAAAATTATTTCATATATACTGATACACTGCCGTGATCGATATGCACTTTTGAATTCTGCCCATGAATTCTGCACATTTTTATTTTAAACTTTTTAACTGGGTTTCTAATTATAAATAATATGCTTCAGTAGGCTCATATTTTTCTTTTTTCAGTTGGTCATTATCCAAGAGAAAAGATAAAATTAAATACCAGGACACCATTTTAGCTGGGGTAGTGAAGGAAGTTCCTCTGAGGAGATGGTATTTGAACTGAATCATGAATGATGTGAAGGAACCTGTCATGAGCAAATCTGACAGAAGAGGGAAAGGCAAGTACAGAGGCCCCGAGGCAGGACAAGCTTGGTGGACCGAGGAAGCCAGAAAGAAAGTCATCATGGCTGGAGCACTGTGAGTGCCGGTGAATATGTAGGCGGTATCCGGCTCATGTGGAACCGTACAGACTATGGTAAAGAGTTGCCATTTTATGATAATCACAATAGAAAATCACTGCAAAACTCGATGCAAGGAAATGAGATTTTTTTTAGTACTCTGGCTTGGGAGGGGTTCTAGAGGAAAAGAAAATGAAAGGTAGGGAAAACATCTACAAAGCTGTTAGAGTGAGCCAAGAGAAAAGCAAAGTGGTACAGACTAAGGTAGTTTCAGTGAAAATAATGACACCCTATCAGATGTAGGATGTATTTTTGAGGTAGAAATGGCAGTGAACACTGGTAGATTGGATGTGGGTGCAAAGAGAGGGCTAAGAGATGGCTCGAGGTTTTTGGCTTGAGCAAGTTAGTAATGATATGAATAGCTGGGTTGTGGCCAAACAGGAGGGGACCGATTTGGGGAGCTGAGGATAAAAAGAGATTTCTATTTTCGGTATGTTAAATTTGAGATCACTATTACCTACCTAAGCAAAGACACTTCTTGGATATCTATTGCAGGTATCTAGCTGAGAAATGAGAGTGGCCTGAGCTAAGGAAGTGGTGGTAGGGCTGGGGGAAGATGATGGATTCAAGAACAGGAACATTATTATTAGCAGGTGTCCATGAGGGAATGCAGGAGGAGTTCGAAGGCCCCTGATTTGGATGCCGAGTGGTG
>NW_021875202.1:0-760 GCF_006229205.1 Suricata suricatta | reverse complement strand
TAGCCACAAAGGTGACCCTTTAGTTATTCAAAAATACCTGGATCTTTCCTGCCCCACCGCCCGCTCCCACTGCTATCTGCAACTTGTGTGCTTCGTTTAGGGTACTTACTTGGACTAGCAATTCACTTTTTGGCTATTTTTAAGGATGAGCGTGTGCGTGTACGTGAATGTGTGCACATGTGTGCGTGTGTGTGAGAGAGAGAGTAAGGGCATGTCCCCTATTACAATAGACGCTTTGTGAGGGTAATGACGTGTCTGTCTCATTCAGCACTTGAACCTAAGCTCAGAATAGGAAACCACCACAAAAATAACAGTACGTAATGAGTGAACAAATGCGGTACTAGTCAATCACCTAGGAGCATCCTCTGGTATTTCAAAACTGGTCTCGTGTCCAAAACTTAAAGACCCTCATAGAGTCATCAGAATCAACAATGACAACAGGACTAATGGGACAGTAGCCACTAGGCTGTATACTTTCCACCGACTTTCTCTTATCTTTACAACCTTACAAGGGAAGGATAACGTCAGATCACTGAGAAAACGATGACTCAAGAGGAGTAAGAGGCTTGCTCACAGCTACACAGCTGGGGTGATGGGAAGCAGATCTGGACCAAAGGTGGCCTGACTCCAAAGCCCATGCCCTCACGCTGAGCCATGCACACGCTGGTACTTAGGACATCTGTGAGACCCACTAGAGCACCCGGAAGAGCCCAGAAGTGAAGCTGGCCACCGGGGCTGCAGTGAGTGGTAGATGCATCAG
>NW_021875201.1:0-760 GCF_006229205.1 Suricata suricatta | reverse complement strand
GGTCAGCACAGAGCCTGACATGGGGCTCGAACCCACGAACTTTGAGATCATGACCTGAGCCGAAGTCGGATGTTTAACTGACTGAGCCACCCAGGCGCCCCTCTATTTTTAAATTTTATTTATTTATTTTTGAGAGAGACAGAGAGAGAATCCTAAGCAGGCTCTACACTGTCAGCTCACAGCCGGACACGGGGCTCGAACCCATGAAGAACCGTGAGATCATGACCTGAGCCGAAATCAGAAGAGTGCCTGGCTGAGCCCCGCCCCTCCCGCCCCCACCTCCGACTCCCCGCTTGCAAGACCAGAGCCCGTTTTTCTGAATCAGAGCCTCGGAACTGAACACCCACATCTCAGACTCCATGATGGCCCAGGGAGCCATGAATCTTCGGTAATTAGGAAAAGATCTGTCATAAATGAACAAAGCTAAATGAACTAGTTAATGGCAGAATGTGAGACGGGCCGGCCGCTGTGGAAGACAGTTTGGCGGTGCCTCCGGAGGGGAAATGTAGAACTAGCATGGGATCTAGCGGTTCCGCTCCGGGGTGTAGACCCAAAGGGATTTGAAAGAACTTGGAAAGCTGAGGCTCAAACAATGTCTACCCCCAGATCCAGGACAGCATTTTCCACAGGAGCCAAAAGGAGGAAGCAGCTCAGATGTCCATGGGCTGACGGATGAATACACACAATACAAAATGTAAGTAAACGTGTCAAAAGTTTAAGACAAACGGAGCACCTGAGGGGGTCAGTCCATTAAGCGTCC
>NW_021875200.1:0-760 GCF_006229205.1 Suricata suricatta | reverse complement strand
AAAACAAAAACTATGTGGAACAGACTGTCGGATTTGCTCAGGGGCACTTAAATTTCATAGTCCTACTCACAAAACACTGTTATTATTGAAATTCAACGTAGGCAAAAATTGCCTTGTTTTTTAATGTCTAAAACTGTCTTTCTTTGTATTGAAAAAATTCCTCTTGAATTTCGATTATGTAAGGATTCTTAGAAACACAGCTAGCGTGTTGAATGAATGAATTTGAGAGTCGCCTCCCTGACACGTTTTCTCTGGCCTTAAGTGCCCTTGTGACCCCAGTCTCCCAACACGGGTGGAAGTTCCCAGGGAGGTAATGATCCCAAGGAGATCATTTTCTCTGGGAGAGAACGGTTCTGGAGTGCTCCGCAAGGTTGGTCAAACTGAGGTAGAGCACCCCAGGGACTGGGAAGCCCCGTGCTCTCCTCTGTGTAACCCACCCATGATGGGCTGGAGGGCCGTCTGCCTGTGGTATCTCTGGCCCTTTGAGTCAGCCGGCAGGTGGTCATCGCCTCCTCCCTCTTGGATATGAGTTGGTCCAGAAGTTGCCATCAGTGGTGGGCAAGGCCGCCTTCTCCGGATAGAAGGCGTTCATCTGTGATCATTGATGTGCGGGACCGTATACTTCTTCTGACAGAGGTCCTGACGGGTGGGGACAAGGTATAGAAACGGAAGCGTGGCCCCCTCATGTGATGCGGTGCCCCCAGGAAGGTGTGTCCCGACGCCCTTTTTACCTTGCTTTGCTCCGGAAAGTTCCAAAGGG
>NW_021875199.1:0-760 GCF_006229205.1 Suricata suricatta | reverse complement strand
GGGCCTGTTTCAAGTTTATTTATTCATTTTGAGAGAGAGAGAGAGAGAGAGAGAGAGAGTGCAATTGGGGGAGGGGCAAAGAGAGGGAATCCTACGCAGGCTCCACCCACACTGTCAAAACAGAGACCCACATGGGGCTCGAACCCACCAACTGTGAGATCATGACCTGAGCCGAAACAAAGAGTTGGACACTTAACTGACTGAACCACCCAGGCGCCCCCATCCTTGGTCCTGTTTCTAGACATCGGCTTGAGCTTTGGGTCAAGGAAGGATCAGCGGTCTCGGGGCTGCTGCTGATGGTAACCCTCTTCTGCACACCAGGCACCAGGACGCCTTTATGAGCAAGCGCTGCGGGTCCGCGACAGAAAGAGGAAATTGGAGCCAATCCAAGTAGGTCCTTTCACACCGTGGCTCTCCAGGGAGTGTGGATTTCCTATTTTCTTTCTTTCTTTCTTTCTTTCTTTCTTTTTTTCTTTTGGTATGTTTATTTGTTTTTGAGAGACATTGTGAACGGGGGAGGGGCAGAGAGAGAAAGAGACACAGGCTCCAGGCTCTGAACTGTCAGCACAGAGCCTGATGCGGGGCTCAAACCCACAAACTGTGAGATCCTGATTTGAGCCGAAGTCAGACGCTCAACCAGCTGAGCCACCCAGGCGCCCCTCCTGTTTTCTTTTCTTAACCAAATGAGTGAATTCTACCATCTACCATTCTACTCATCTCCGAGAGAGAGAGAGAGAGAGAGAGAGAGAGAGAGAGAGAG
>NW_021875198.1:0-760 GCF_006229205.1 Suricata suricatta | reverse complement strand
GGCATAGGCTCAACCACAGACCCCCGTGTTTTCTGTTACCTCATTCATTCTAACCGAGTTTTCCACGGAGACCTGCGGCTTTTGGGACAGGAGCCAGGTAACTGAGTTGACAGACTTCTATACAATTGTAAAATTACAACAGGGACCTTGCTGATACATTGAAGACTATGGCTATTTATCAGGTCACGTGACAGTTTTCTCCTTCAATGCTTCTCCGGAGAAATCACCCAGGTTCCTTCCAGTGGGGGTGGGGCACTTTCAGCTGAGCCGAGAGACTGGGAGGGGGAAAGCTATTCCCACCTCACTCGGTCATCCCGCCTTATTTCCAGGGCAGCCCCCGCACTGCAGGCAAACAGTATACCCAGCGTCCGATGCTTAGTTTCTTGGAATAGAGCCAGAAATCCTGCGGTAGAATTCTGCCAGGAAGGGGAAGGAGATGGACCACTTCACGTACCAAGTAAGGACGATAAAGGACTACTTCACGTACAAAATAAGGACGATAAAGGACCAGACAGGCATGTAGACTGTCAAAGACGGCGGATCTGCTACCTTCAGGGAGTTAGACCAAACCTCAAGCATGTAAATTGACTGGCAAATTAAAAATTAAAATAGCAACTCTTAGCATTAAAATGGTATCTTCATTTTTAGCAGGTAAGGTCCTTGTTTAGTTAGGAGCGGGTTAACAAATAACTGAAAAGAGTGAGAAGCGTCAGGACACATTTTATTTTCGTTTTTGTAAGGTCACCTCTTTTTCTGTTTT
>NW_021875197.1:0-760 GCF_006229205.1 Suricata suricatta | reverse complement strand
GGTTTTCAGGGATGCCTGGGTGGCTCAGTCTGTTAAGCGTCAGACTTCGACTCAGGTCAAGATCTCAAGGTTTGTGGAATCGAGCCCCACTCCCTTGTGTGCTGACAGCTCAGAGCCTGGAACCTGCTTCAGATCATGTGTCTCCGTCTGTCTATCTCTGCTCCTTCCCCACTCACGCTCTGTCTTTCTGTCTCTGTCTCTCTCAAACATAAATAAACATTAAAAATAAAGATTAAAAACTTTTTCAGAACTGTTCTCAGTTCCTCAAGTGCAGAACTATCAGTCTCACTACAGCTGACATGATGATTGCAATTCTTTGAGGAGGGGAGATCACAGAGTGACTAACTTCTATCTCAGGGTTTGGCTTCCTCCCTCCCACACATGCTCTGCCTGCTACTTTACACCCAGCTCCCAGTCCTGCCAGCGGGGAGGACTCTGAGTATTCTCTAGTTTAGTCGGAGAGCAGTGTCTAAGGTGAGAGATGCAGCAGGAATCTGGGGAAGTGAGCATGTCTGGGAAAAGAATCTGACCGCACAGGCTGACCTTGTGAGAGAGACTGCTAAATCAATGCGTGACTGCTGCTAATGCAACTCAAGAAAATCCTCAGTGAAGGGGTTCTTGGTGTTTGGTCTAAGTGCTGTCAGAGCCTGAATTTTAAGATATGTCAAGATTATAATTCCAGGCACACCTGGTGACTCAGTTGTTTAAGCATCCAATCATTCATCTCAGCTCAGGTCTTGATCTCAGTCATAAGTTCAAG
>NW_021875196.1:0-760 GCF_006229205.1 Suricata suricatta | reverse complement strand
GGGCCATGGGGTTCCCCGATACTTGGTCCAGCAAGTGTTTTCGGGTGGGTTTAACATTTAAATCAGTAGACAGTAACCACATTGCCTTCCCTACTGTGGGTGGGCCTCATTCAATCAGTTGAAAGTCTGAGGTAAAATTGTGTGGCTCTCCCCTGAAGATGGAATTCCTCTTGCCAGACTGCCTGTGAGCTGGGACCTCCGGGCGTTCCGGGAAAACTGGCTCTTCCGGAGTCACAAGCCTGCTGGCCTTTGGCCCAGAGCCACACGCTGGCTCTCCCGGCCTCCCAGCACCGCAGAGCTGAAGAGGCTCAGCCTCCATCTACGCGGGAGCCACGTTGTATTTTCCATCCTGTCGGTTCTGCTTCTCTGGGGGAGTCCGGCCGCCTGTAAAGACAGGATGGCCAGGTGAGGTGGGGGGAGTGTGGCGGGCTCTACAGCTTCTGGACAGAGATGAAACCTACCCGGATAGCCTGATGTTTCTCCTTGAATACCTTTCCTGTTGAAAATAAAAGCCACCTGAGGGTCTCTTCCTTTACCCAGAAGCCTCAGTGGAAGGGAAGAAACTTAGTTGGTTTTTCCCTCAGTGTCACACACCCAATATCAAGATTCATGTTGCACAAAAAAGAAAAAAATACACACACACACACACAGAAATAAAGGGATGAATTGGCAGCTATTAATAGTGTGGTAGATGAGAAACTAGTATCTGTAAGGCCTCTTCGGGGTCATACACCATGGGAGGGCAGCTTGGAGGCCTCCA
>NW_021875195.1:0-760 GCF_006229205.1 Suricata suricatta | reverse complement strand
TGCAGACATAATTCTTTTCTATACCACCATTGGAAATACCCTATTGTCCCCATGTCCCTTAACCTGGTATTGAAGTGCCAAGGTTAACTTTTAGACAAACTGTGACCTGTTCTTTCTCTCATTTTGCTTTTCTATATTCTTTAAACTAAGCTGTTGGACTAGGTACAACGTGGGAACTGATATCTGCCCTTCCTAACTATGAAGAAAGAAACTTTTTAGAGTAACCAAGTGAAATTCCTTGTAACCATCTAATTGGTGCTTCTAAAGCAAAATTCCTCTTAATTCAACAATGTAGGAAAATGACAATGTACGCAGTGATAGAAGATGGGAAATATTTGAGTTACCTGCTACGTAAGTAATCAGATCAGAGAGAACCCCAAATATATAGTACTTATTGGCTCAAAGAATTTCAGATAATTGAGTGACTATGCTGTACATCTAAAACTGATGTAATACTTTATATCAACTATACTCTTTGATACAAAACTTAATAATAAATAAAAATACATTATTGCTTCTAACAAAAGCTAACCATCATCTAAGCTCTCAGTGAGTCACAATCTTTTTGCGGGTGGAGGTCTCACCTTGACATTGACAACTGTTCACTAATGAGGGGTGGTTGCTGTTGGGTGGGGTGACTACCCCAACGCTTTAAAGTGAGAAATGAAGTTTGCCACATCAGTTAATTCTCTTCACAAACAGTTCTCTGCAGCATGTGGTGCTGTTTGATAGAACCACAGTATAACTTTCAAAACTAGTC
>NW_021875194.1:0-760 GCF_006229205.1 Suricata suricatta | reverse complement strand
AAAAAAATTTTAGGATAACAGTAGTTATACACCATCCTTGAAAGAATTGAGAAAAGAGCCATTCAAATTATTGTCCTGGGTTTATGCTGAGGAACCCTACTTAATAAAGGCTGCTACACAGCAATTAATTTCCATGAACTTGAACTATATATATATATATATTTGTATGGACAGATTCCAAAAAAAACATAAGAAAGATGCAACAAGATACATATAATATGAAAGCATTCATGTAAAATTTAAAAACATAATATAGAGTTAAATATTGGTTTTGGATATTAGTTAAATACATAGTAAAAATATGAACTGGAGCGATACATACTAAATTAATGAAAGTAGTATTTGGGGAGAAAGATGATGAGGTGATGTAACTTGGAAAAAAATCTGGGGGTTAAGAAGGAATGAGAATAGAAAGGCAGACTTCAAGTTTATAAGAAATATTTTATATATTCCATATATAAAGTATAGTGGACCTTTGAACAATGGTTAGAGTCACCTACCCCCATGCAACTGAAAATCTGTGTATAACTTTTGACTCCTCAACAACTTAATTAACAATAACCTATTTTTGACCAGAGGCCTTATCGATAATATTCACAGATTAACATATTTTTATATGTTGTATGTTTTTATACTGTATTCTTACAATGAAGTAAGCTAGAGAAAAGAAAATGTTATTAAGGAAATCATAAGGAAGAATAAATACACTTACAGCACTGTCTGTTATTTATAAAAAAAACTTCTGCATATATGTGGACCT
>NW_021875193.1:0-760 GCF_006229205.1 Suricata suricatta | reverse complement strand
CTCAGCTTCAAATGTCTTGACAATATGACGTTTTTCTAATTATTATTTAGAATCATTTCCTGGTGTCACGGGCTAGTCATGCTTCTTTTCCTGTGAAATGTTTGTTTCTATCTTTTGCCTTTTTTTCCTATTGAGTAGGTTTTTTTCCACTTTCCATTTTCAAAAGTTCTGCAGTGGTGTCTGGGTGGCTCAGCTGGTTAAGTAGCTGACTTCAGCTCAGGTCATGATCTCACAGTTAGTGGATTCGAGCCCCACATCGGACTCCATGTTGACAGCTAGCTCAGAGCCTCAAGTCTGCTTTGGATTCTGTGTCTCCTTCTCTCTGACCGTCCCCTGCTCATGCTGTCTCTCTCTCTCAAAGATAAATAAAACATTAAAAAATATTTTTAAAGTTCTGCATTCACACTGAATACTAATTCTTTTTTGGTTATATGAGAAACAGATCAGATCTCCTAGTTTTTGTTTTTGTTTTTGTTTTTTCTTTTTTCTTTACATTCTATTTCTCTTGTGTTGGGGCAAAGAACTTAAATGTAAGACTGTCTAGTGTGGCAAATTTTTACCTTATTATTTGTGCCTTTGTGTCTTGAAAAATTATTCCCCATTCTGAGATTACCCATATAGTCTCCTAAATATCTGCTCTTTAAAGTTTTAAGGTTTTGCCTTTTTGTGTACAAGTTTTTGATGCATTATTTATCTATCTATCTATCTATCTATCTATCTATCTATCTATCTATCTTTCTTTCTTTCTTTCTATATTTTT
>NW_021875192.1:0-1577 GCF_006229205.1 Suricata suricatta | reverse complement strand
TTAAAAATAAAAGATTTGCCTTTAAGATTGCAGATATGGTTTAACTCTTAGTTCATATTTGCTGATAGAAATGTAAACATTGGGGCACCTGAGTGGCTCAGTTGGTTAAGTCTCCAGCTCTTGATTTTGGCTCAGGTCATGATCTCATGTTTGTGAGATCGAGCCCTGTGTTGGACTCTGCACTTATAGCAGAGCCTGCTTGGTATTCTCTCTCTCCCTCTCTCTTTTCCCTTACCCCATTTGAATGCTCTCTCTCTCTCTCTCTCTCTCTCTCTCTCTCTCTGGCAAGCATAGGAAGGAAGGATTTCTTCCCTCTTCGTTCTTCCCTGAGACTGGAGAGAAAGGATAAATGAAGTCCCATCTTCTTCAGCTTTGGGAACTTACCTACAAAGGGTAAGTCCTTCTATGGACTGAAGGACTCCATCTACATCCTTTAGACCAGCTGACCCTCTTTATTGCCACCAACTTGAATCCTCCAGTGCCTGTACTTGATCTGCAAAATTATTTCATATATACTGATACACTGCCGTGATCGATATGCACTTTTGAATTCTGCCCATGAATTCTGCACATTTTTATTTTAAACTTTTTAACTGGGTTTCTAATTATAAATAATATGCTTCAGTAGGCTCATATTTTTCTTTTTTCAGTTGGTCATTATCCAAGAGAAAAGATAAAATTAAATACCGGGACACCATTTTAGCTGGGGTAGTGAAGGAAGTTCCTCTGAGGAGATGGTATTTGAACTGAATCATGAATGATGTGAAGGAACCTGTCATGAGCAAATCTGACAGAAGAGGGAAAGGCAAGTACAGAGGCCCCGAGGCAGGACAAGCTTGGTGGACCGAGGAAGCCAGAAAGAAAGTCATCATGGCTGGAGCACTGTGAGTGCCGGTGAATATGTAGGCGGTATCCGGCTCATGTGGAACCGTACAGACTATGGTAAAGAGTTGCCATTTTATGATAATCACAATAGAAAATCACTGCAAAACTCGATGCAAGGAAATGAGATTTTTTTTAGTACTCTGGCTTGGGAGGGGTTCTAGAGGAAAAGAAAATGAAAGGTAGGGAAAACATCTACAAAGCTGTTAGAGTGAGCCAAGAGAAAAGCGAAGTGGTACAGACTAAGGTAGTTTCAGTGAAAATAATGACACCCTATCAGATGTAGGATGTATTTTTGAGGTAGAAATGGCAGTGAACACTGGTAGATTGGATGTGGGTGCAAAGAGAGGGCTAAGAGATGGCTCGAGGTTTTTGGCTTGAGCAAGTTAGTAATGATATGAATAGCTGGGTTGTGGCCAAACAGGAGGGGACCGATTTGGGGAGCTGAGGATAAAAAGAGATTTCTATTTTCGGTATGTTAAATTTGAGATCACTGTTACCTACCTAAGCAAAGACACTTCTTGGATATCTATTGCAGGTATCTAGCTGAGAAATGAGAGTGGCCTGAGCTAAGGAAGTGGTGGTAGGGCTGGGGGAAGATGATGGATTCAAGAACAGGAACATTATTATTAGCAGGTGTCCATGAGGGAATGCAGGAGGAGTTCGAAGGCCCCTGATTTGGATGCCGAGTGGTG
>NW_021875191.1:0-760 GCF_006229205.1 Suricata suricatta | reverse complement strand
AAGATTTTACCAATCTACCAAGCTAGGTTCTGGGATATTTTTACATACCAAAGAATTTGTCATCAGAAATCATTGTCTAAGGCAATTGCTACTTCTGTTTTGTACCACATACATTTTTTCAATAAAGAAAGCTGACTCTTGGGTCAGTAAAAAGATGCCTTCCTGGTGAGTAGAGATGCCTGCCTGGTGATCTGAAAGAAAACCGAGACTCTTTCAGTCTGTCTTTCATGGATAGTGTTCATTCTTCAGGGAACTCTGGACCAGCTGGGGCTGGACTCTGCCTGTCCATGGCTTTCCCTCACACTTCCATCCCTTACCCTGCTATGATTCATTTATATAATGGTCAGGAATCCCTTATAATTATGTTTGCTTACCTAGGTAGGTATCAGGAATTTGAACAATAGAAATACTGTGGATGGTTTCACAATCCTTTTAATAGAATTTTTTTTTTCTTATTTTCATACCTCTACACGGGTACCTATGAACATCATGGCAAATTTCAACTGGTACCTTATGGGCAATTGTATAGCAAGATTATTTTTTTAGCCTCCGTTTTTAACGCATCTTTGGTGCAGCATTATTACACTTTTACAAAAGATTTGTAGTGGACTGAGAAAACTGGGTTATAGGGGAGTGTAACCCAGAGTGCCCCCCATACTAGCTGGAGGCCAGGCCCTTCAAAGTAGTTGCTAGCCTCCTTTGGAAGACTTAGAATCGTGGTGGGTTGTGCAGGATGGCAGCCCCCAGTCTCCAAAGTGCC
>NW_021875190.1:0-760 GCF_006229205.1 Suricata suricatta | reverse complement strand
TTTTCTGCAAAACCCTACAGATGCCCAGAGAAGAGGGCAGTGTGGAGATGGTGCCTGCCCACCCCAGGGGGACCTGACCACAGAGCGGCTCCAGACTCCTCCCTGGGAACACAGATCACATTATCATGGCTTTGGGAAGGGACCTGAGGTATGACTCTTATCCTCCTGAGCCCCCTCCCGACCTATGATCTCTGGCCACTCCGGGGAACCCCCAGCCTCCACAGGGGCACCTGCAGGCAGCTCACAGCAAGAGCCCCGAGGCCACTGGCAAACCTGAGGGCAGCCCAAAGTGGCTGGCCCAGGGACAGGCCACAAAGAGCCCCCAGAAGGAAGTGGCGTCCCCGGAGGCTCTAAAGGAGGGCAGACCCCCGGCCCGCCTACAGGGTCCCGGCAGTCACCGGCCGTGGGACAGGACGTGCAGGACAGTCACCTGTGCTCTGAGGTCTGTGATGGTCTTCTGCATCTCCACAACGAAGTCCCGGAAGTCACTCGGCCCCGGAACCTGGGGGTGCTCCCAGGCCACGGCCGTGGCATTGCCGGGGCGCTTTCTGTGCTGCCCAGCGCTGCGCGGGGTAGAAGGCGGCATTGTGACGTGATGGAGGCAGCAGGTGGCTGCACTTGCCCCCTCCCAGTGCCCGGAACATCCCCCTGCCCGGACACGGCCATACCTCGGTGTCCCCTCGAGTCCTGGCCCCCCGGCGGGCCCATCCTCCTGGTAGCTGAACCCCAGGGAGCGCCTGCCTCGGAGATGGTACGAGAA
>NW_021875189.1:0-760 GCF_006229205.1 Suricata suricatta | reverse complement strand
CCATGTATCATTTCATAAATGAGACTCAGCATAGTATGCTGTATATGTAATTCAGCAGACTTTTCTCACTTTATTTCTTCATCATCCTGTGTGGTTTTTAGAGAAAACGAAAAAAGAGAGGATATGGTTTCAAAGGAAAGAGAGGTCTTATGAAACAAACCATATGCTGTTGGCCTTTACCAACTAAAAACGTTTAAGTGTGACTTACAGGGAATACTTCTAAATGTGACTTCTGATAAACATGCAAAAACAGTATATACATACGTACCTAAATTTCAAATGGGACATGGCAAGATGTCCCATGAAAAATTTTTTCCTTTTATAACAAAGATGGGGGGCAGGGAATAGATGAAACAAAGCTAAAGGAACAGAGAAGAGAAAATTTCCAATAGAGATTTTTCCCTTAGTTGGTTCAAAGTTCTAGAATAAAATAACAGAAGACATGGCTAAGATTTTTTTAAATTATTATTTGAGTCTAGTTGACACACAATGTTACATGAGTTTCAGACGTACAACCTAGTGATTTGACAAGCTTATACACCACACTATGTTCACCCCCAGTATAGCTCCCCTCTGCCCCACTGCATCTCGGTTACAATACCATCGACTAGTCCTGATGCTCTGCTTTTATTCCCACGACTCCCTCCTTCCATAACTGGAGGTGTGGTTCGCCCTCTCTCTTTCAATGATGTTGCCCAGCTCCTCATTGCCAACCACCAATTTGTTCTCTGTATTTATAGTTCTGATTCTGCTATTTGCT
>NW_021875188.1:0-760 GCF_006229205.1 Suricata suricatta | reverse complement strand
TTGGAAGGGATGATTATTTTCATCCTTCAGCAAGGACTTGGTTGATGGGTTTAAAATTTTTTTTAATGCTTATTTATTTTTGAGAGAGAGAGAGACAAAGAGCAAGTGGGGGAGGGGCAGAGAGAGAGAGAGAGAGAGAGAGAGAGAGAGAGAGAGAAGGAAACACAGAACCCAAAACAGCTGACAGCTCTGAGCTGTCAGCACAAAGCCCTACACGGGGCTTGAATTCACAAACCATGAGATTAGGACCTGAGCCAAAGTTGGGCCCTCAACCCACTGGGCCACCCGGGTGCCCCAGCTGACAGACTTAAACACATTCTTTGAGCGTCAGGAATTAAGCAAGCATATTCTGGGAGCCAGAAAGGATCACAGCTGCCACTGTGGCCCCGCTTCTCGGGAGCAAGGCTAACGGTGCCCCTATTTCGGCCCGAGCACCGACCTTTCCGCACCACTGGGGATGGGCGGCACCACACCGCGTGGGTTCTTCGATGGCTGCCACCACCTGGAGAATCAAGCCCATTCCCCTGGGAGAACATCCCCCAGGAGTCCCGAACGACCTGGCCTCCCCCCCAGCCCCGCGTCCTAACCTGGCCATTCCCCACAGCCCCTCCGCACGTCGTCCGCCTTGCGCTGGACCGTGCCCCCACCACCTCGGCCCACCGCAGCCTGCCCGCAGCTCCTTCCTCAACACCTGGGGAAAGCACCGCTCAGGAGTCCTCCACGTCCCCTTCCTACCACGCGCCCTGGGTTCAGGACTGGG
>NW_021875187.1:0-761 GCF_006229205.1 Suricata suricatta | reverse complement strand
TGCAGGTCCCGGCACCCTCCCACAGCAGGGACAAGGTCTCAGTGCGCGCGGGTCCCCAAGTGCAGGTCCTGGAGCCCACCGGCAGCAGGGACGAGGTCCCAGTGCACACGGGTCCCCAAGTGCAGGTCCCGGTGCCCACCCGCAGCAGGGACGCAGTCTCAGTGTGCACGGGTCCCCAAGTGCAGGTCCCGGTGCCCACCGGCAGCAGGGACGCGGTCTCAGTGCGCGCGGGTCCCCAAGTGCGGGTCCGGAGCCTACCGGCAGCAGGGACGTGGTCTCAGTGTGCGCAGGTCCCCAAGTGCAGGTCCCAGAGCCCACCGGCAGCAGGGACGCGGTCTCAGTGCGCATGGGTCCCCAAGTGCAGGTCCAGAGCCCACCGGCAGCAGGGACGCGGTCTCAGTGCACGTGGGTCCCCAAGTGCAGGTCCCAGAGCCCACCGGCAGCAGGGACATAGTCTCAGTGCGCGTGGGTCCCCAAGTGCAGGTCCCAGAGCCCACCAGCAGCAGGGACGTAGTCTCAGTGTGCGCGGGTTCCCAAGTGCAGGTCCCGGCGCCCACCTGCAGCAGGGACGCGATCTCAGTGCACGCGGGTCCCCAAGTGCAGGTCCTAGAGCACATCGGCAGCAGGGACATAGTCTCAGTGCACGCGGGTCCCCAAGTGCAGGTCCCGGCACCCACTGGCAGCAGGGACATAGTCTCAGTGCACGCGGGTCCCCAAGTGCAGGTCCCAGAGCCCACCGGCAGCAGGGACATAGTCTCAGT
>NW_021875186.1:0-761 GCF_006229205.1 Suricata suricatta | reverse complement strand
CAAAAAGTAAAATGGCATCATAAATCCACCTGTGTCAACATTAACATATGTAAATGGCTTAAATAAGCCAATCAGACTGCAGATGGTTGGACTGAAATGAAACAAGATCCAACTATGCTGTCTAGAGTAGACACATTGAGATTCAATTACAAATAGTTTAAAGGAATAGAAAAGGTTATCTCAGCAAATAACCATAAAAAAGCTGAAATGGATACATTCATTCACTAGACAAAGGGACTTTTAAAATGCTAGTAAGGGGGGGGCACCTGGGTGGCTCAGTTGGTTAAGCATCCAGATTCTTGGTTTCTGTTTCAGCTCAGGTCATGATCTCATAATTCCAGTAAAGGGGTGCCTGGGTGGCTCAGTCAGTTAAGCATACAACTATCCAACTTCAGCTCAGGTCATGATCTCATGGTTGGTAGGTTCAAGCCCCATGCTGGGCTCTCTGCTCTCAGCAAAGGAGCCCATTTCAGATCCTCTCCCCCCCCCCCCCCCCCCCCCCCCCCCCCCCCCGTCCCCCGTCCCTCCCCACTCACACTTTCTCCCTCTCTCTCTTTCAAAAATAAACATTTTTAAAAGTGCTAGTAAAGATAAACAGCAACATTTGATAATGATGAAAGGGTCAAATACTCAGAAGAATGAAACAATTCTGAAGATACATTCACCTAATAACAGCGCCAAATGCATGAAGACAAACAGAAATTGAGAAACAGACAATATAACAATAATTGTGGGAAACCGCAATATATCACTTTCAATAA
>NW_021875185.1:0-761 GCF_006229205.1 Suricata suricatta | reverse complement strand
TCTGGGATGCAGACATGGTTCACTATATGAATATCAATGTGATAAACTATACTGATGTTAATAAGTAAAGGCTAAGTACCATATGATCCTTTGGATAGAGGAAAAGCTCCATAGTAAATATCATCTTCAATGCAGAAAAACAGAGAGCTTTTACTCTAAGATGAGGGACATGACACAGATGTCCACTCTCACCATTGTAGTGTAACGTAGTACTCGCAGTCCTAGGCTCAGTGACCAGAAAGGAAACAGAAATGAGACTTCCAATTCAGCAAGGAAGATGTCAAAGTTTCACTCTTTGTAGATGACAGGATAATCTCTCTACATAGAAGACTGAAACACTCCACCAAAAAACTGCTAGAGCTGATATGGGAATTCAACAAAATCAAGGGACATAAAATGAGTGTACAGAAATCAGTTCCATTTCTACACATTTATAATGAAGCAGGAAAACTATCAAAGAGTAGATCTGATTTATAATTGCACCCAAAGCACAAAGATACCTAGGAATAAACCTAACCAAAGATGTAAAAAATCTGTATGCAAAAACTAGAGAAAGCTTATGAGAGGAATTCAAGGGGACAAATGGAAATGGAAAAACATATCATGCTCATGGATTAGAAGAACAAATATTGTTAAAATGTCAATACTACCCAATGCAATCTACACATTCAAGGTCATCTCTATCAAAAGAACACAAGCAATGGGGCGCCTGGGTGGCTCAGTCTGTTAAGCAGCTGGCTTCAGCTCAGGTCATGATCTCA
>NW_021875184.1:0-761 GCF_006229205.1 Suricata suricatta | reverse complement strand
CAATAGCCTGTCTATTAAGGGGAAGCATAAGAAAAACAGGATTCTTAGGAAAGGAGATGTTTGCTCCTATAATCACAAAAGAAGAAGGTCCTACAGTAAGTAGGACTAGCATTGTAGGGCTAGAAGAAGGGGACAAGTCACTCTCCATACCAATCAACAAGGTACGTAGGGGGTCGGTGCTGAAGCAAAAACAATTGAGGGGGGATGAATATCAGTCATGGTCTGACAGCAGGAGACCTTGCAAACCGGTCTTAATCTCACAAGTGTTCTCAACTAGTGAGTTCAGAATGGCTCCAGACAACAAAGCACATATTGAAATTAGTTATAACTTTGCAAAAACCCATCCACTAACTCTTGCGAACCAGAAGAGGACGTATGTTTTCTATGTGTTTAACTTTATATTATTCCCTACAAGTATTTTGGTGTAATGTCTCAAAAGAGTGACTGATGTGCTGCTTTCTATTTTGATGTCTGTAATCTTATTGACATTTGATGTTCAATTTAATACTTCTGTAAATCTATCTTCCCAGTTACTTTCCTATATGCACTGTCTGCTGTTTGCTAAAGTGTAATTTAAAATGATGTTCTTTCCTCATTCTTTACATGTCTAGGGTTTGCATCAAGAGTGCATTTTGAGACATTGAGCAAGGATTGAATTCTAGGTTAAGGGGAGGCCACTTTCCATTTCAGTTTTGCTCCTGTGTGATAACTACAATGCTGAGTACATTGTGACGAGCAGGGAGAGCCTGCCATGTTGTTTT
>NW_021875183.1:0-761 GCF_006229205.1 Suricata suricatta | reverse complement strand
CTGTTTGTCCCCTACAGTGGCCTCCTATCTGAAAACCTTGCTTCCGCTCTTTGCCCCCACAGCGTATTCTCCAAACAGCCCCGAAATCTCCAGCCAGCTCATGCCAGTCTTCTGCCGGAAACTCTTGAATGGTTTCCCATGTGACTCAGACTAAAACCCAAAGTCGTTACAATGACACAAGGTCTACTATAGTGGGGGCCGGGGGAGGGGGCCACACAGGCACATGCCTTCAGGAACCTGCACACATTTGCCCCTTTCTGACTGGCACAAGGTTCATAGTGCTCTGTTCCTTCCACCCCATGAGTCAGTGGGGAATTCTCTCTGGGCCTTCTGTTCCAGTCAGGCAGCAATGCCCATGAATCAGTCCTCAACCCACTAGGAGGGTAAGATCTGGAACACGGGTGTTTTCACAGAGGGACGTAGGAGGGTAGAGATTGCCCACGGGGAGGGTTCCTGTGGAGGTGGCTTAGTGGGTGTGGCTCTGGAGCCATACCCTCCTTAAGGAAGGGAGAGGAATGCAGGATTCTGGCTGGCTGGTGACAGAGCTGGCCTCGCTCCTGCTAGGGCAGAGGGCTCAGAGGACCGTCTCTGCTCCTGTCCTGAAGACCCTCTAGTGGATGGGTTTGCTCAGCCTAGCTGCGTCTGTGCCACAGGGAGTGGGTGGAGGACACGCAGCTGTGGATCCAGCAGGTGTCCAGCACCCCCAGCACCAGGATGGACGTGGTGCACCTGCAGGAGCAGCTGGACCTGAAGCTGCAGCA
>NW_021875182.1:0-761 GCF_006229205.1 Suricata suricatta | reverse complement strand
AATTCCATATATGAGTAAAATTATTTGGTGTTTGTCTTTCTCTAACTTATTTCACTTAACATAATACTCTTTAGCTCCATTCACATTGTTGCAAATAGCAAGATTTTATTCCTTTCGATGGCTGAGTAATATTTCATTTCATATTTTTATATATACACACACACATAGTCACTTCTTATTTATTCATTCATTAGTCAATGGACACTTAGGCTTTGCCCATTTTTAGAATTTGGCTATTGTTGATAATGCAGCTATCAAAGTGGAGTGCATGTATCCCTTCAAATCAGTATTTTTGTAGCTTTTGGATAAATACCTCATATTGTAATTACTGGGTCACAGGATAGCTCTTTTTGTAACTTTTTAAAAAACCTTCACACTCTTTCCCAGAGTAGCTACATCAGTTTGCCTTCCCACCAACAGTCCAACATTCTTTTCTCCAAATCCTTGCTAAAACCTGGTATTTCCCGTGTTTTTAACTTTAGCCATTCTGACTTGGTATTGGGTAATATACCATTGGAGTTTTGATTTATAGTTCCCTGGTTATGAATTATTTTGAGCATCATTTCAGATGCCTGTTTGCCATCTGGTTGTCTTCTTTGGAAACATGTCTATTTACATCTTCTGCCCATATTTTAATTGGGTTATTTGTTTTCCTATTTGTTTTCTTTTTTTGTGTTGAGTTTTATAAGTTCTTTATAGTTTTGGATACTAGCCCTTCATCTGATATGTCATTTGCAAATAAATTCTCCCATTCCATAGAA
>NW_021875181.1:0-1577 GCF_006229205.1 Suricata suricatta | reverse complement strand
AGAGTCATCCACTCTAAAATGTCCATAGTGCCAGTTTAGAATTCCCAAACTAGATTACCCTTCTGCAATTGTTGTGTATCATTCTTCAAAAATTTATTCACAGGTTTTCCACAAAATAATTCCTAACACTTTAAGAACCAGAGAGGATTACTCTCTTTCTGCAACCAATTAGCTTGAAAATATTGCAAGTATATTACACTCCCTTGCAGTTATCTGTGCATATGTTTATATTGGCTCTAACATAATATGAGCTTTTTGAGAATACTTTCTTATTCATATTTGTGTCCCCAGAAACAAGCACATGGTCAATATAGAATAGGCCTTCAATAAATATTTGTTAAATAAATAAACAAAGGACAGAAGTGTTAAAGGAAGAAGAGAAGGAGTACATTCAATGGCAATTGACACAAAGAGGTGTAGGCTTTTCATGAGAAGATGAGGAGGAATAAGATTTTTGAAATTTCAGTTCTTTAAATACTTCAGCTAAATATAAACCCATTGTCTGATGCCAGTGTTGCTCCCTTTCAATGTATACTTCAGAAAAAATATCCAAAACATGCAAATCTGAGCAGATTAAATCACTGCTTAGAAATCAGCAATGATTTATCATTACCAAGGTCAAATTCAGACTACCTTTTTTTAACTGCTTACAGTGTTAAGGCACCACCCTTCCAGTTACTAAGACTAGTAAGTAACTATTCATTCTGCATAGCTAATAATTATCATATCTCTTCAATATTTTGGAAAATTAGTAATTATTACCAATATATTAGGAATTCTTAAATGGCATAAAATATAAACTATGATATGTGAAGAATGGAAGATATTTTTGAGAACCACCTGATGCCTATTACAAGATCAGAAATAAGATTAAGAAGGCAGCCAAATCACAAGATGCTTATGTAAATCTTAAATGTACTTTTTCTATATGATGCCTTTTTTCTAGCAATATGTGAAAGCAAGTGTTCAGGAATATGCTTAATTTACATGGCAGCTGTTTATTCACCATTGGAGTATGTAGTTGTAAATTCAGTCTGTGCTTGTCACTTAATATACATACTGTATATGGAAAGCATTATGTTGCATATGCATCTCATCATAGTTTTTATATTTATTAATTTTATTATAGCATTACTATAGTTTATTTTAAATTTATAACTTAATATAATCAGAACAATATATAATCAAATAGCTTAAAAAAGTAATAAATAATCATAAACATTTAAAAAATACAAACAAGAAGCATTAAGAGGGAATAAAAGTAATTTTAGTCACAGAGAAAAGTCCTTGATTTTTATTCCTTTCTCTCTTTCTTTCTCTCTTCCTCCTTTCATACACACACACACACACACACTCTCTCTCTCTCTCTCTCTCTCTCTCTCTCTCTCTCTCTCGAATAACTTGTTTTTTAACATTGCACTGTGAATATTTTCCTTTAGCCATAAATCTCCTTTAATGAAAATGTGATACGAGAAGTGTTTAATCTATACAAGTAAACTCTTTTTTAAATGTTTATTTCTATTTTTTTCTTTTTGAAAACGCTGGAGTGATGGTCCATGTGTATTTGCGTGTTACCA
>NW_021875180.1:0-761 GCF_006229205.1 Suricata suricatta | reverse complement strand
CTGATGAGATAAATGGTGAATATCACATCAGTGATTATTTGAAGTTATTGTTTATTTTACTATTAAATGAATTTCTTCAGAAGTAAATTTTAGTGATTGCCACAGAATGATATGTTACCCAGCATTCCCATGGATGATGGTTGTGGAAAAAACATAATAGGCAGAGAAAGCAATTCAAATCTATATTATGAAAAAACCATTACTATATAGATATTTCTATACCATATTTGGGAGTTGTATTGACATCCTCCAATGTGGAAACCATATTTAAAACTGCAACTTCAGATACAGTTTACTGAGCTATTCAGTTCATCACAATCTACTGTCATTTCTGACACTTACCTTCTTTTACTGATGACTTTGATATTCAGTTCATAGTCTCTTATCACAAGTGCTGTCATCATCCTGAGACATTCCCGCAACCACCTATTCTTTCAGCGTGTTTATATCCTCAGCTTCCCCAACCAACACCTTCACTCTGTTTCAGCCACAGGTAAATTGGCACCACCTAGAAACGTTAAATTCAAAAGCAATCATTCTTGGCACAATGTATTTTCTTCCTTCTTGTTATTTCCATGCATATATTATTCTACATTACTGACTCTCCAGTCCCTACTTTCTCATTACATGTAAGTGCTACTTTACCTATCACTTTCTTATCTAATGAGCGCTTCAAAAAACCTAATGAAACTTGAAGTGGTTTCTTTCCAATATCTTTATCTCCTTTACATCAGAAAGCAAAATAAAATGAAACAAAACAG
>NW_021875179.1:0-761 GCF_006229205.1 Suricata suricatta | reverse complement strand
TGTTGGGATACCTGAGAATGAATGTATGGTATGAAATGAGATCAAAAGAAGTAGAAGGAAATAGGTTAGTAGGACAAATAGACTAATATATCTGCAAAAGAATACATTTACATCAGAACACGAAGTAGATCATGTAACAGGGATTGTATTTAAATATATAGCACTATTAGATCAATGTAATATAAAGTATCAAAAAAAAATTTTTTTTAAGAAATGTAAATTGGGGCACCTGGGTGATTCAGTCAGTTAAGCGTCCAACTCTGGCTCAGATCATGATCTCACAGTTCGTGGGTTCAAGCTCCATGTTGGGCTCTGTGCTGACAGCTCAGAGCCTGGAGCCTGCTTGTGATTCTGTGTCTCCCTCTCTCTCTCCCTCTTTCCTCACGCTCTGTCTCTGTCTCTCAAAAATAAATAAATGTTAAAAAAATTTTTTTAAGTATCCAAAGAAAAACAACAAAATGAAAACCACGCAACACACATTTATTGCTCCAAATATATAAAGTATTATAAATACAAATAAATACTCTGCTTTCACGCCATAGGCAGTCACTGAAGATTAAAAATTTATACATAATAGAAGCAAAATAATAAAGAAAAACAGGAAGGGGGACAAAACATAAGAGACAGAGAACAGAGGGTTGCTGGGAGGGTTGTGGGAAGGTGGATGGGCTAAATGGGTAAGGACCCTAAGGAATCTACTCCCGAAATCATTATTGTACTATATGCTAAGTAACTTGGATATAAATTTAAATAAATAAGTA
>NW_021875178.1:0-761 GCF_006229205.1 Suricata suricatta | reverse complement strand
AAGGGAAGTTCACATCAGGAAGTCAGAATTTGGGTTCACGCCTTCGACCTGACTTGGGCATCTTGAGGGAAATCAATCCAGGAAGCCATCTTCCGAAGGATGTGAATGGATGAAACTCTGTACTGAACCCTTTCAGAATCCTGGACCCTTGCTGCCCTCAGGGTATCAGGGCAGGAATGGACCAGACTCTCCACGTGACTCCTGCTGTGACTTATGACACCCTAGTTGCGGGTGCAGGCAGCAGGTCCGCCGCACAAGGCCATCGTGTCCAGAAGGCACAGAGGGTGCACAGAGAGGCTCCGCAGCCATGGACAGGGCAACAGAGAAAAAGGAGGTCCCTCCCAACCTTGCTTGGAAGATTGGAGCATGTGACCCTGATTTTCCCATTCATGAAGGCCTGGACAAGAGGGCTGGCCTGTGCCCAATGCTGCTCTGCTCTGGAGGAAGATGAGGAGGAAGAGCTGGCTGCCAGAGAAGAGAGAGAAAAGGGGCCCAGAGTGGACGCTGGGCGGGCAGGGCCTGGAGGGCTGGCTAAGGGGCGAGGCCAGGGTGTGAACCTAGGACTCCCCGGCAGGCCAGAACTCACGCTCTCAGAGCTGCCATTCTGGTCTCTCTGGGTGGGGTGGGTGGAGCTGAGGCCAGAGAAGGGGGGAAGGTGATGAATAACACAGCAGTGTCCCAACTGTCTGCTGTCAGCACTGGAGTGTGCATCCCACCCCTCTGCCAGCCCAGAATTCTAGTCATGTGCTCCCAGTGCTGGC
>NW_021875177.1:0-761 GCF_006229205.1 Suricata suricatta | reverse complement strand
AAAAAAAAAAAAAAAAAAGTCTAGAAAGAAATATGAAGACATATTACCCATTAATTCCAGGCATTAAATACATTGTTTTCTTGCAATTCTTTGCACATTAAATTCCTCAAAAAATAAAAACAGTGCATAAAAAGGAACTTTCTATAAAACATTTACTTTTAATTTTCTATTCATTGGGATTTGTGAAGTAACTGTCCTTGAGTACATCAAGTTCTTCTCATCCTTACATTATGTATGCACTTTTATGTGTCCATACTTCCCCATAGGTGGCAGATGTAAACACAAAATAGAGTATTGAAGGTGAATATGAAACTCAATAATGTGAATATTAAAATATGTTAATTTAGAATTACTTATTGATTTGAACCATGCAGGTGATGGAGAAAGACACAGACAGGGAGGGAGGAAGGGAGGGAGAAGAGGAAGGAGGAGGAAAAAAGGGAGGAAGGGAAAGGAGAGAGGAAATCACTGATGGACCTGGTATATTTGGACATGAAAGGGCAGTTTCTTCCATGTGAGCATGAAGTTTCCAATGAGAGCAGAATTTTTCTCCTTACATTCTGTCTCAACACCAAAGAACGTATTGAGGAGTACAGATTTACTAACCATAGGAAAAGGGTATACTGTGCTTCTCTCCCACCCACACAGAGTCTATACAGTGTGCTCTTGGTTTTGGCAGTAGATGCCCGTGATTCATCACTTACATACAATGCCCAGTGCTCCTCCCAACAAGTGCCCTCCTCAATGCCCATCACCCATTT
>NW_021875176.1:0-761 GCF_006229205.1 Suricata suricatta | reverse complement strand
ATTATGAACTAGTATTGAAATAATTATTATACTTGGTTGAAAAGTGAATGAGCTTGAGAAATTGAAGCAATAATTGTACAGAATTATTTTGAAGAGCTTAGCATTAGAAGGAAAAGTTACTGGAGGGTGATAGTGAGTGAAGGAATTTTTTTTTTTAATTAAAAATGCTTGAGTGGCTCAGTCACTTCAGCATCTAACTATTGATTTCAGCTCAGGTCATGATCTCATGGCTTCTGAGCTCAAGCCCTGCTTTGGGCTCTGTGCTAACAGCATGGAGCCTGCTTGGGATTCTCTCTTTCCCTCTCTGTTTCTCTCTCTGCCTCTCTCCTGCTTGCATTCTCTCTCCCTCTCTCTCTCTCTCTCAAAATAAACTTTAAAATGCTTTACCATGTGCATGGAGTAATCCTGTTGGGGAGAGGGAGAGACTATAGTGTGTGTCTTTGAGTGTGTATATGTGTGTGTGTGTGTGTGTGTGTAATTATATAGAACTATTTAGCAAAGATTCCATAGAACTCATTTTCATTATTTGAATATCTATCTTGAACAACTATTGCATGTCTATTACTTTTCTGGAACCTGATTTTACTAAGTGCCCTTCACTCCTAAGAGTTGAACTAAAAACGTATTTATGACTTCTAAGAGTTTTTTTTTTTCCTTGAATTTATCCATTGCAAGTACAGAACAACAAGGCATGCTGCAGCCTCTGTGAGAGAGAGTGATTAAGAATAGGTGCCTCCATTTGTAGGAAAGTGGATGGACCT
>NW_021875175.1:0-761 GCF_006229205.1 Suricata suricatta | reverse complement strand
AGTCACCTGGCAGGGACTGTATCTGGTATGTTGGGCTTTCTCTCACACTCGCCAAATTAGATTATCCTCCTGGCCAGGGCCAGGAATTTGGATGTTACCAAGCATTTTGGAATTCAGGGATTGCTACTGACTTTCTTCTCTCCATGGACTCCACTGTGCTTTATTCACAATGCAGCTGGCCTGATAGGGTGCCCGAGTGAGACAGCCCTTCCTAGCTCAAACAGAACTGTGACTGGGCACCTGCCACAGGGCAAGTGTCTCCTCCTTGGATATGAGATCTTGATTACCTCAGACAGGGGCCATGTGTTCTAGGGATCTACATATAATAAATGCAATACTGAGAAGACGATCTTTAATTTGAGTATTTATAGAGATGGTCTGGGAACCTTTCCCGCCAAGACATGAGCTGGTCTTTGCCTTAACGGTGAGGCAACAGAGAGATGAGGGTAGGGTGAGTGTGATGCGTGAGTGGGGCTCCCAAAGCAAGGTGGAGATGAACCTTGGATGTGAAGGAAAAGGTTTGCCCTAGAAAACAGGAGACAAACCTCAGAGAGATACCATGAGTAATAATATGCAGAAAGGAGTGCCTTCCCTGGCAATGTTCTTCCAAGGCCATTGCTCTTGCGGCTCCCAAAATATTTTTAAAAATCTTTTTTATTGTTTATTTATTTTTGAGAGACAGAAAGAGACAGAGCATGAGCAGGGGAGGGTCAGAGAGAGAGGGAGACAGAATCTGAAGCAGGCTCCAGGCTGTGAGCTGT
>NW_021875174.1:0-761 GCF_006229205.1 Suricata suricatta | reverse complement strand
TAAATAATGAAATTATCAACACATAAAAATGAAATTGAAAAGATTTTATTTCTTTAACTGTCAGAATTACAGCAGCTTACATGACAGCTTATATTCTCATTTGTTTTTTTTTAACTTTTTCTTTTTCTGAGAAAGAGAGAGAAAGATAGAGAGAATGGGCAGGGGAAAGGCAGAGAGAGAGGGAGAAAGAGAATCCCAACCAAGCTCCATGCTATCAGTATGGAGCCTGATGCAGGGCTCAATCTCACAAATGGTGATATCATAACCTGAGCCAAAACCAAACGTGGGCCACTTAACTGACTGAGCCACCCAGCTGTCCACCCATAATTCTCAAATTCTGCTTCTCTTCTGCTTTCTACTATTGCCTAAGATCCACAATTTTTGTTCTTGTAGGTATAGCTTCAGTATTTATACAATTTTATATAAAGTAGCAATATTGTTTCTGAATAAAGACTTACTTCAGATTCCTTGTATTTCAGGATCTATTTAACATCAATATTTTAATAAATGTACAAGCAAAGGACATACTTCAGCTTAGTTAAAGGACAACAAGGTAGCTTGTGTGTGAGGTGCTGTCATTACCATGTTACAGATGAGAAGCTGTAATCCAGCACATTTTTTAAAATCAAGAGACTATAGATGCTGGCGAGGGTGTGGAGAGAGTGTAGGCACCCTCCTACGCTGTTGGTGGGAGTGTAAACTGGTGCAGCCGCTCTGGAAAACAGTGTGGAGGTTCCTCAAAAAACTATCCATAGAACTCC
>NW_021875173.1:0-761 GCF_006229205.1 Suricata suricatta | reverse complement strand
ACAGCCCACATCACTGTTTGGCCATATCTCGCTGGAAGTGGGGGGCGACCCACATCTCTATCCACCCACATCTGTGGGCCCCTCAGCGTGAGAGTTGTCAAGCCAACTTCTCAGGACACAAAATGAGACAAACAAGAAGACAGTAGGTGTCTCTGAAGAGAAAATATGTACAACCCGTGGGTACAAAAAGCAAATTCGTAAGTCCCAACTCAAGATCTAATTCTTACAAATGTCTTTTTTACCTGCATAACTGAATTTGGAAAAGAAGAGGTCCTGTGAGGTTCCACCTCTCTCTCTCAATCAGGCACTGTCGGCAGAGGTCTGGGAGAAGCTGACTGTGGTGAGAATTACCCTCTGCAGGCTTCTGCCAGCTCTCACAGGACCCCAGATGGAGGATCTGGGGTACGGGTGTCCCAGCAAGCCTCGCTCTGGCCACCAGAAACTTAGAAGAGGAAAAATAAATTTCCTTCTACCCTTTGAGGTGAGTGCTCCCCTAAGACCCCTTTTTCCTAGGGCACCTTCTAAATGTTTATCTAGATTAAACGTTCTCCACTGTGGCTACTGAAATTTGAGATTATCTTTGATAAGGTTGACTTGCTTGTTCAGCCTTAATATTTTATTCACCTAAGACCTTACACGAGACCCAGTCCAGCCCCAGACCCAGTTCAGTTCCTAAGTCAGAACCGGTCCAACGCTGGCCAGTTTCTGTCACCAGTCTGGAGAAAGAAATGTTCATATAAAGTCTGAAAGTTCATAAAAAA
>NW_021875172.1:0-761 GCF_006229205.1 Suricata suricatta | reverse complement strand
AGCACAAAAATGGAATCCTGACACCAAGTATCGAAATGCAGAGTACCCCAGTGTCTGTCATCTGTAGTAGTAACAATGTTACAGAAAGATATTTTCTATCATTCATGGCTAGTTTTTAAGATTACATTTTGACATTTTTCTTTTTTAATTTTTTGTTTTTTTTAAATTTATTTTTGAGAGACAGAGAGAGACAGTATGAGCAGGGGAGGGTCAGAGAGAGAGGGGGACACAGAATCTGAAGAAGGCTTCAGCTCTGAGCTGTCAGCACAGAGTCTGATGCGAGGCTTGAACCCACAAGCCGTGAGACCATGACCTGAGCTGAAGCTGGATGCTTAACCAACTGAGCCACCCAGGTGTCCCCATTTTTACATTTTTCCAACCTTACCAGCTTTTAACTCATTATTGTCTCAATAAAATAACCAGCATTATAAAATACAGAAGAGAAAAGAAGGGAGAAACACCGAGGTTTTTGCATTCTCCCTTTAGGGTAGAAAACAGACAAGAAATAAAGCAAAAGGAACTTTCTAAGGAATTACATGCAACTAAGATCAGCATGTATTCAGTGTTATTGATGATACATAAGCAGAAAGTGTTTCAGAACATGTTTACAAAGCAGGGAACACAGATGCAAGGTATGCATTCAAAAGACTTGTAAAAAAGATCAGGTCATTTGGTTGACTCATTCACTCCTGTGCTTACAGACACTCTCCTCCATCTCTGTCTTTCTGTTTCTATGTCTCTGTCTCTCTTCCTTTTCTTTT
>NW_021875171.1:0-761 GCF_006229205.1 Suricata suricatta | reverse complement strand
GCAAAGTATGAATCTTCACTGAAAGTATCAAATCATTGCTACAGCTCACAAATTTGAAACTCTCAGAATGAAGAGAAAAAGGAAAAAGGCAAATTCTATAAAAAGATGAAAGATATGATTGTTAAGACCAGTGAATAAACCAATAGCCTATAGATAATTGACAGTCCTAGAGGAGAGACGAAACAAGGAATGAAAAATGCTATCAAATACTAATACTAATACTATGAAATAAGTACAGCTAACATTTATTAAGTGCCTACTATTCCTCAAGTTATGTGTTATGTACTTCATTTGGATTATTAAATTTAATACACACAATGGACCTCTGCATAGTTTTATATTGGCCATATTTCAGAAATAAGAAAACTGAACTTAAAAGTTCAATAGTATATAAGAATAAAACTATTCCCTGAGGTTATAAAATAAAGCCATCTTCATATAATATTATTTTAAAAATCAATAAAAACATTAACATATATATCCTGTCAACATTTTTGTACTGTTGATTAAAGACAAATAATATACAAGTATTCTAGCTTTATTTCCTGTCTCTCTCTTCATTTTCCTATCTCTCCCATCCTCCTTCCCTTCCTCAACATACAATTCTCACTTGGTTTGTCCCACCACCACAAGCAAATAGAAAAGACTTCTGTGTTTCTTTAACAGCTATTTTCAGATGTAGTTTGCTTGACCTGTTGGCTGCATTTACCACCGTTGATCAACCCTTATCAAAATTCTCTGCTTCCTTAGAATCTATGGTA
>NW_021875170.1:0-1577 GCF_006229205.1 Suricata suricatta | reverse complement strand
GGACTAAAACAACAACAATGAAAGATTTTGCCATCATATTTTTAATTTCCTAGAATTGTTTCTTGCTTTTAAGAAGGGCGTATAGGGGGACCTAGGTGTCTCAGACCACTGAATGTCTGACTCTTGATTTCAGCTTAGGTCTTGATCCCAGGTCGAGGGACCAAGTCCTGTATTGGGGTCCAATCTGAGTGTGGAGCCTCTTAAGATTATTTCTCTGTCCCTCTGCCCCTCTCCTCTTCTTGGGATCTCTCTCTAAAATAAAAATAGAAAACAAAAAGGCTTGTCTAATATCCTGCTTTTGTTTTATAAGCATACAGACATATTTCCCTGTCTTATTTCTCTGAGAAAGTACATGAAAGTTTTTAATTTGCTTTTTCACCCTCACTTGATTTTACTTTTCCCATCTCTGGTTGCTTATCAGTCATTATTGTCCATATGAGAGCTAATACTCAAAGGCTTGGGTATTCTTAGTTGTGTATTGCCACTCAAGATGGAAGTACTAGAGAGCTAATTAGATGTTTTCTGCTTGGGAAAATCAGTGGATGGGTGGTCCTCACAATTGGATAATAGTCTGAAAAACTTCTATTTTGGGATGATGCCAAAAGTCAGCACCTGAAAGGTTTTTTTTTGTCTCAATTGGATTAATTAAATTATTGAAAAGAAATTGTGCAAAATATTGACTATGTTCCATAAGCTCAATTGTTGCTTTTTGAAAGCCAAGAAAAGGAGTATCTGGCTGGCTCAGTCAGTAAAGAGTGTGACTCTGGAGCTCAGGGTCATGAGTTCAAGTGCCACATTGGGTGTAGAGCCTACTTAAGGAAATAAATGAAAAATAAAATTAAAGCCAGGATAGCAAAGGAATTTCAAAATCCAGTATATAGAGTTTCACTTTCTGAGCCCCTGCTCTCACCTGTGCCGGCTCAGCCCAAATCCAGATAGTTTCAGCTTAAGTGTCTCCAGAGAATAATCTTGTAATATTCTAGCTGGGCAAGGTCCAATTTCATGGACTTGGAAAGGGTTCTGGCGGACTAATACCTACCACTCTACGTCCTCACTATTCGAGTCACCTGGTACTTCCAGTTCCTGAACTTTTCTGGGTTTTATGGTCTGAATCAGTTTTTGTAGTTGTCTTTTTACCTTAGTCGCTGGGTTTCAGATTTTTTATCCACTAAGTCTGTACTACTCACTCCTTTCCAGCTTCTAAAATTTTAAGATCAATGAATATCTTCTTTCTTTAGCCTTTTGGTTTAAATTTCATTACTGATCTATTTATTTTTTCTTTTTACCATTACTTTAGTGGAATTTCAAAAGAAAGCAGAGATAAGTAAAAGTTGAATCTGCCATATTTGACTGAAACCTTCATTCTATTTAAATTTATTTATTTTTGTTAGTATCCATTTTTCTTAAGTTTTTATTTAAATTCCACTTAGTTAACACAGTGTAATATTAGTTTCAGGTGTACAATATAGTGATTCAACACTTCAATACATCACCCGGTGCTCATTACAAGGCCACTCCTTAATTCCCGTCACCTGTTTGACTTATAGCCCCACCCACCTCCCCTCTGGTAACCATCA
>NW_021875169.1:0-761 GCF_006229205.1 Suricata suricatta | reverse complement strand
GGCAGAGAGGAATTTTAAGCCTCACATTTGTGGTGTGAATTATACTTTCCTCCGGATCACACCGTGGAAGCCACACCCTGGCCCTGACCTTCCGGGTGGAGGCCAAGCGAAGTCTGACCAGAAGCCTCCCTGGTGGGCGGAGCACAGCCCTGCTGGGCAGAGAGCCCCTTGGGGGTCTGTCCCCAAACTCAAATTGGCATTGACACCCCATAACGACGTCCTAAGGTCACCCAATCACTTTCCGCTGTAGTTCGTCTCTAAATGATGAGGGGACCTTGCTGGGCTGCTTTGACTTGGAGGCTCTGAGGGATGGGACTCGGGGGAGGCATTTGCTTCGGACCCTGGTGAGAGGCACGGCCCCGGGCGCGTGGACGATCTGGAAGGATTTCAGGAAACGGATACATAGCTTTGTAACTATTATCACTACTCAGCCAAAACTAAATTGGGAAAATTCTGTTTGTATTTTTAAAATACTGGTGATTCCTTGTAGTTAATGCGGTGCCTGCACCTATGTCTCTTCCAGTGACTGACACACAACACATTCTGCATGCCAGAAATGGTGTCAAGTGCCACGGTGCAAACTCATTCAAGGCCAGCGCTGCGGCCCTGGGGCTTTCAGCCCACGGGAAAGGACAGTGTGACGGGCAGTTGATTGTGCGAACTTGGCTTGGCCTTGGTACCCATTTGTTTGGTCAAACTCCAGACTAGGTGTCACTGGGAAGGTATTTTTTAGATGTGGCTCACATTTAATAGTTGAAGCT
>NW_021875168.1:0-761 GCF_006229205.1 Suricata suricatta | reverse complement strand
AAGATAATGAATTTTGTTTAAACTTTAAAAAATATTTGCCTGACTACAAGGTGATGAAAACCATTTCCACGAATTGCAGACAAATGTGGCCAATTATGTGACACATCTGTTTTTTTTTCTTTTTGAATTTTTAAAAATATAATTTATTGTTAAATTGCTAACATATAGTATGTAAATTGTGCTCTTTATTTCTGGGGTAGAATCCCATGGTTCATCACTTACATACAACACCCAGTACTCATTCTAAAAAGTGCCCTCCTCAATGCCTATCACCCGTTTTCCCCTCTCTCCCACCCTCCCATCTACCCTCAGTTTGTTCTCTGTATTTAAGAGTCTCTTGTGGTTTGCCTCCCTCTATCTCTGTAACTATTTTCCCCCCATTCCTTCCCCCATGGTCTTCTGTTATGTTTCTCAAGATTCACATGTGAGTGAAAACATATGATATCTGTCTTTCTCTGATTGATTTATTTCACTTAGCATAATACCTGCCAGTTCCATTCATGTGCTGCAAATGATATGGTTTCATTCTTTCTCATTGTCAAGTAGTATTCCATTGTATATATAAACCAAATCTTCTTTACCCATTCATCAGTTGATGGACATTTAGGCTCTTTCCATAATTTGGATATTGTTGAAAGTGCTGCTATAAACATTGGAGTATATGTGCCCCTATGAATCAATACTCCTGTATCCTTTGAATAAATTCCTAGTAGTGCTATTGCTGGGTCATAAGGTAATTATATTATTAATTTTCTGAGAAA
>NW_021875167.1:0-761 GCF_006229205.1 Suricata suricatta | reverse complement strand
GGAGGAGCCCTTCAGTTCAGCCCTTGAGGAACTGAATTCTGCCAAAGAGCATGTGAAGTTGGAAGTGTATTCTCCCCAGTTAAGTCTTCAGATGGGACCTCATCTGTGGCTAACACCTTGACTGCTACCTTGTGAGAAATCTTGAAGCAGAGGACTCCATCGTGGCTGGATTCCTGACCCACAGAAACTAACACAACAAATATGTGTTTTAGGCCACTAAGCTCATAGTCCATTATTTGTTCTATAGCAGTAGATAACTAATAGACATGAGCTGGTTGGAGGAGGAGGGATAAAAATTAGACTCTCACGACCGAGTAAACAACCCAGAAGTATAGATTACTATTGGTGAAGGGTCATATGATAAAAGGTCATATAGTAGAAGTACTACATGTACATTCACATGTCATGTAGTAAATAAAGTACATTGGAAAAGAAATACTAAGAGGAACTTAAATAACGATCAAGTTGCTTCTAGGTGGAGCATCTTGGCATTGCTATTATTTACAAATGATAGAGAACATTTGTCAAGCCAAGAGCTAGCTTGGTGAACATGGTTTCAGTTCCCTAGCACTGAACAAAGAATCAGGAGACCTTTGAAGAATGTATAACTTAATCAATGGAGGACTAGACAGAGTATCTTTATTCCACTTCTGTCCATATTCTCTCAAATCATCTCACTTCTTTCTTGCTTTGCTCATTTTCTTCTTGCAAAATTTCCTCAAACAGATGTGATTGCTCTAACATAGGAATAAAAAAGACTT
>NW_021875166.1:0-761 GCF_006229205.1 Suricata suricatta | reverse complement strand
GAGAGAGAGAGAGAATCTCAAGCAGATTCCACACTGTCCACACAGTCGGATGTGGGGCTCGACCCCAGGAAACTGCAAGATCATGATCTGAGAGCCAAAACCAAGAGTCAGAAGCATAACCAACTGAGTCACCCAGGCGCCCCACAAAGGCTGTATTCCTAACAAACTATAGAAATGATCCCTGAAAGTATAGTCTTAAGGCTGTATTTCTAAATACGGGCCACATTCACAGGTACTGGGGGTCAGTACTTGAACATCTTTTAGGGGAACTTGTGCACAAAGTTGCCCCTAAAAGTTGCCCTCCTTTATAAAGCCCAGGAAGACGGTAATAATTCCTTCACCTGCAAAAAGAAGCAATCCCCGCTGCTCTCCCCTAATTCACTGCCATCATCGGCCTGAGAAGCAAGTGCCTGGCACGCAGGGACAGCGCCCACCACCTACACGCTATAGTTCGTCCCTCCCTGCCGACCTGTGGGTGCTGGGGTGCCTCTCCCCACTGCAGAACAGTGAAATCCTCCCAGGTGGCCGGCAGCTACATCGGTCCCTTCTCCCACAGCTCTTGCAGTGTTTGCCTCCCAGCCTCAGCAACTACTACACACCACAGACCCGATGTTGGTTGCAAGAACATTCTTCATCTTTGTTTCCCATCCACTGAATCCAGCAAAAACACCAGCACTAACTCTATGCGTGTTGAATTAAAAAATGACCCCAAGAAACTTTCAGTGGACACAGAGGAGCTGAACTCAACCTGTTTTCAAACA
>NW_021875165.1:0-761 GCF_006229205.1 Suricata suricatta | reverse complement strand
AATATATGTTCTATGTCTATAGTTGGATATTTTTATGGAAAAAAAAGATATTTGACTGCTACATTGCATTCTACTTTAGGGAGATCATAAATCTTTTTTCTTTTTTTACTTTTTTAATGTTTATTTAATTTTCAGAGAGAGAGAGAGACAGAGCATGAGTGGGGGAGGGGCAGAGAGAGAAACACAGAATCGAAAGCAGGCTCCAGGCTCTCAGCTGTCAGCACAGAGCCTGATGCGGGGCTCAAACCCACAAACTGCGAGATCGTGACCTGAGCCTAAGTCGGCCACTCAACCGACTGAGCCACCCCAGGAGCCCCTTAAATCTTAATGTAAATGGTAAAACAATAAATCTTCTAGAAGATAATTTAGGAAAGATCTCTATGATCTTGAAGAAAGCAAAGTCTTTACCCAAAGAGAACTCAAAAAATATTAACCCGGGGCACCTGGGTGGTTCAGTCAGTTAAGCGTCCAATCAGGTCATGATCTCCTGGTTTGTGGATCGGAACCCATTGCGTCAGACTCCATGCTGACAGCGCAAAGCCTGGAGCCTGCCTCATATTCTGCACCTCCCTCTCTCTGCCCCTTCTCCACTCACACTCTGTTCTCTCTCTCTCTCTCTCAAAAAGTAAATAAATATTTTTAAGTATTAACCATAAAAGAAAAAATTGATAAATGAGACTACATTTAGAACTTCTATTTACCAAAAGAACCATTCAGAATGTGAAAGGCAAAGTGACTGAGGGGCTCAGACAGTTGAGCAA
>NW_021875164.1:0-761 GCF_006229205.1 Suricata suricatta | reverse complement strand
CTCTCTCTCTCTCAAAAAATAAATATATAAAACATTAAAAAATTAAAAAAATAAAATAACACTTGATATGGCTTATCAAGGGTGACCTCATATAAATTAATCTTGAGTAGAAAAAACAAAATTATTAGATAAATATATAAACATCTTTATTTACCTGACTTTTGTACGCTGTCTTTTATATTGTTCTAAATTAATTTTTGAGGTTTGTATTCACTCACCAAAAATTTTACTCACATCAATAATAAATATAGTAATTAAGAAAGGCATAAATGAACTAGAAATATTCAGATGAGAATAGATAGACTATGATACGACTTCAAATTCTGTAGTGTCCCTCAAAGCAACTAGGGAGTTTGGGCCTAGAAAGCAAATAACTTTTGGGATCATAAAAATCATCTTTAAATATGTGCAGATCTGGCTTGGGAAAGAGGCTTAAGTTTGTTGCATTTGACTAGAAAAGGAAGATTTATGTCAAATGTTTAGAAGTTCATCACAAATTTTGACATAATTTAAATTAAAAAATAAAAGGGACATAGAAAATGTCAAAAAATGAAAATCTGTTCCAAGAGGCATTGGTTTACCCATCCCTGCAATTATTTAAAGAGGACTAACAAGAATTATTATTGGGATTTAAGCATTAATTAGGTGTTCAGACTGATTCTCTCCAAAATAGTTTAAAATTCTACTGAATTTTAATTCTACAGAAGCAAAATTTCCATCAGAGATTTCATTACATAAAACACAATGTGATTTAAAGAAAA
>NW_021875163.1:0-761 GCF_006229205.1 Suricata suricatta | reverse complement strand
CCCCCGGCTGCACCTCCGCGCTGGGCCTCCAGCCGCACATTCCAGAAGTTGCTTTAATTAGCCTCACCTTTGGCCTGCATGGCCGGAGGCCCGAGGGGGGCTCCACAGTCTTATGAAGTGTTCAGAGTCGTCCACCAGCCGAGGGGCCGCCCTCTGATCATACGTCGAAGGTCTCACTGTGTCTGGCGATCGTCAGTCTTGACAAACTTCCCCTCCTTCCCGCGCGCTCCCTGTCCCCCCAGGTCATTTGTCCCTGCACCCCAGGTCAGCTGTCCCCCCCACCCCCCACCCCCACTCCCTGCACCATCGGAAAGTCCTGGGTGGAGGGTGAGTGACCTTGGCCCACAAGGTTCCTGCCGCAGCCCCACTACCATCGGGCCTCCCCCTGCTCCAGGCGCCCAGAACCCTCATTTCCATTGCACAGACATCCCACCCCTTCAAGGCCTGCGCCCCAGGGGGCCTTGGGAACTGCTCTGCTTCCTCTCAAAGGGACAGGCACCCCGTGCCAGCAGCATTTTGTAGAAGGACTTTGAAAACAGGAATTCCTCTGCCTCAGGGCTGCTGCCCCCTTAATGGACCCCCTTCCAGGGGCTGCGCGTTGTTGGCGCTGGAATGTTCTCTGATTCCAACGACTAGTTTCTGTTTCTCTGCCTCTGCGGAGCCAGGAAGGGTGTGAATCACCAAGGAATGTGACTTTGAGCTTGGCCTTTGTGCACGGCCGGTGGCGGGATGTGTGCAAGCCCCTGCACACCCCCCCCCCC
>NW_021875162.1:0-761 GCF_006229205.1 Suricata suricatta | reverse complement strand
AAAAAAAAAATGTGTAGACAAGAAGCCTAGCTAGAAAATTTTAATTATACCTTGGAGAATCTGGAATAGTATTTTTTAAAAAAGTTTTCTTGCTGTTGTTATTGTTTTAAAAAATATAAGGCATATTTACTATATTGGTTAGAACCTTTGCCTCTTTCCACGATCACGTTCATCCATCCTGGTTCCCATTGTGCCTGGTAGCATAACAGGCCACCTACAAATTTTGGTAACTGATAAGAGGAGGTTAAGTTAAAGGCACATTTACTAGATGTTTCGTGGAATATGTTTATATGGATCAGAATCATCTCCATCTACAGCTATACCTTTCTTATCTCTCCCCTGAAGTAATAGTCTTGTGGAATTCAGACATCCAGTCTCATAAATTACTTAGAGTCATAAAAGGACAGAGCCTAACTCAAGCACATGTCAAAATATGTATTCCTTGGCACTAAGCACTGAAAATATGTAGTTAGCAGAACAAAAGACAAGATATTCAGTGCTTGAATTGACTCTAGTCTACAAAATAATTATTACATATACAGACTTTTTAAAAAGTTTACTGGGGCACCTGGGTGGCTCCGTCATTTAAGGGTCTGACTTCAGCTCAGGTCATGATCTCACTGTTTATGGGTTCGAGCCCTGTGACAGGTTCCATGCTGACAGCTCAGAGCCTGGAGCCTGCTTCAGATTCTGTGTCTCCCTCTCTCTCTGTCCCTCCCGTACTCATGCTCTGTCTCTGTTTCAAAAATAAACTATAAAAA
>NW_021875161.1:0-761 GCF_006229205.1 Suricata suricatta | reverse complement strand
TCTTTCTTCTGTTTGCTCAAATCTTCTGTTGAACCCCACTAATAAAATTTGAATTTTCATTATTTTAATATCCAAGCTGAAAATATCTATCTATTTGGTACACTTGTATAATTTCAATCTCTTTTTTGATATTCTCTACCTGGTGAGAAATAATCTTCATGGTTTCTTTTATTTTTAAACCTGGTTTTACTAAAAAAAAATATTTGTTAAACAAGTTTTATTTGTTAAATAAAATTGTTCATTTAAAATCTTAGTCTTGAGGGAGAGATGAAGATGGGAGAGTTGCAAGGGAGTTTTTTGTGTGGTTCTCATTCCTGAAATACAGCCAGATCAATACTAAACCAGCTTTCACACCTAGAAAACTAAGGAGGATTGACGCAAAAATATGTACAAACTGAACCACAGAATTTGGCAGGTACATGATGTGGAGAGGTGAACTGCGGGAGAAGAAGCTGTGGAAGGCAGGAAGACTGTTTTACTTGTGGAGAGAAGATGGAGCTGGGGAGAGGGGAGGAGGGAAATAACTACCTCCAAGAACAGCTGGAGAGAAAGTGAAAGAGTGGAAAAGAGTCAGAGGACTGAACAAAAAAAGAAGAAGTGAGAAAGGAGAAGGTTTAAATTCAATTAAAACCCTATAAGCAAGGGGAATGCAGAGCCTGAAAATCCAGAGCTTGATACCTGGCAGTTATCTGATGGGAAAGATGAATCCCCAAGAATAAAGAGCAAGGTCTGAGGGATCTTTAGGCCACACAGAGAGTGGT
>NW_021875160.1:0-761 GCF_006229205.1 Suricata suricatta | reverse complement strand
TGAGTTACACAGTATTGTAAAGCTTTGGGAGGCAGAGGGAATGCAGACACCATTATCACGGGGATGACTTTTTCCCGGCACATGCTTGGACTCTCTGAGTTTAACTTTTGTGCATGTTGGGTGAGAACCATTTCCCAGAAAACAGGCGTGTGCGGTAACTGGGCCTGAGACAGTGACCTTCCCAATAAGCCTTGGCCATTACAATAGAGATTTTGGACATAAAGTCCCATTCTGATGCCAGCAACAAGCTTACAGGGTTTGGCACTCTTTTTTTCAGGTGTAACTTTCCACTACTTCCTGCAGCAACAGTGTAAGAAGCCTCAGAGCACTGTGTGTTGGCTCTAGTGGCAAAGGAGTAGGTTGTAGGTTGTATCACATTTTAGATCCATTTGGGACATAGCAGGTTTGTGTGGTAATGTTCTGAAACCTAACCTCCAAGACATCATGGGTGATACAGCTTCTGTGGGGAAATTCCTTCTGAGTTCTAAACAGATGATTTACAAAGAAATTTTAGAAACAAACCTCTTTACCATTGCAGATGACCTATATTTCATAAGTTTCAAATAGCTCAGCGTACTATTTACAACCCTTTCGGAGTTTCTGTTCATCTTTATTTCATGAAACATAATGATCATTTCTCAGCGAATGCCTTTGATTTGGAGATAACTGGGCACACTGCTACCTATTTACCTTTACCCATGTGTTTTCCCCACATATCTTTTCCCTTACTGTGTACCTAACCATCGTTACCACAGTTCTCA
>NW_021875159.1:0-1577 GCF_006229205.1 Suricata suricatta | reverse complement strand
TCTCTCTCTCAAAAGTGAATAAACATTAAACAATTTTTAAAGAATTGATAAATAATAGTAATATCCATACTTCTACATTAGCAAAATGTGAAAAATAAGAAAGTTAAAGAAATGTCACTATTGTATAAGTACTCACAAAATTAAAAAAATCACAGATGCTAAGCACACCATGACAAGGATGATAATCAGCCAAGTTGCTGTGTGCCTCTGGGGAGTGTGGCATAGCACGGCCCCAACAGAACCTTCCTGGCAGCAGGTAATTGGCATAAAATCTTGGCTACAAAAATAAGTATTACCAATCACAGAGGGAGCTGACGGTGCTCAAACATACTTTCAGCTGCAGGAACTATTGAGTGGTTGAGCAGATCAACACGCCCACAGCCCATTCCCGGCACACCAATTACAAGGCTCTGTCCTAACTAATAACAAGAGATTCCAAGACCAAACCTGTTCTGGGGTCAAATAATTCTAGATGATCCTGCCCTGAAGCTAAGCCGCAGATTTACTCCTACAGGAATTCCCAGAACCTTTCAGATGCTGGAGCCCATCGCGAATTCTTTGGGTTCCCCAAACGAACACGGGCAAAGCATGGAAACACGCAGTTCATGCAAACATAAATAGTCACTAAACATGTAGAGACGCTCAGCCCCACTCATAACTAAATAAATGCACAATAAAGCCAGATAGAATTAGTCCTGCAGAAGACCAGCAACCCAGAAAAGCTTTCCAACATCCACTGTACTTGCTGGGAACAGGTCAGGTGCTCTTATCAAAGGTAGGAGGCTGCGCTACCTCCCGTTCTGTGCTTCTTTTTCAAGATTGCTTTGGTGATTCGGTGTGTTTTGTGGTTACATACAAATTTTTGGATTATTTCTTCTAGTTCTATGAAAAATGCGATTGGTATTTTGAAAGGGATTGCATTAAATCTGAGGATTGCTTCAGTGGTGTGTAGACCCATAGACTGGAGGCAGTAGCACTTAGAGATGATGCTTTGTTGCATGGAATAGAAAGTCAATGACTTCATCAAATAGGGATTAATTATCTTCCCCCCAAAAAAGTTTGGAGGTGGGCATTTCAGGCTGTGCAGTTGAACATCACAATCTGTCTTTCTGTTCCACTGTCCTTGTGTGAAGCTTTTATCATCACATTTGCCTTATTGTGACCTCATGGTTACAAGATGTCTGCTTACCTCCGGCATCAGGTCCACATTCCAGGTAAGAAGGGAGCAGCAAGGTAGAAGAGGTGGTGCCTCCATCAGGAAATCGGTGGGTTTTCAGAAGCCTCCAGCAGACTTCTACTTAGATCTCAGTGTCTAGAATTGGTCACCTTTACATGAAAGGAAGGCTGGGGAAGGTAGATTTTAACTTGGCACTTTGCCTCTTCAAAGCAAAATCCGATGTTGGTTTACCTAATCTGGCCTCAGCTGACTCCTGATGTCATTTCATAATTCTTCCCCTTGACTTCTGTTCTTCAGCCTCATTGATTATACCAGATGTTAGTGCCCCACTAACAAGGTTTGATACTGTTCAGATACCCTTTTCCCTCACTGTGTGTGTTCTCCAGCTTTGCTAAGCTTT
>NW_021875158.1:0-761 GCF_006229205.1 Suricata suricatta | reverse complement strand
ACGGCTGAGCCAGGAAGCGCACCCTGGCAGCCTGGCTCCCCAGCCCATGCTCCTCACTATGCCAGGACTGCGCATTGCCTGGGTACATAGCACACGCTACTAAACACCTAACAAGTTAAATGAAATTGTCTCTCTCCATCGGCAGAGCTCTTGCCCATGAGTGATGGGTGGGTTCAGGTGGGCGGATGAGCCTCAGTCTACGTGGTTGCATACCAGATGCGCGATCACCACAAACAGGGAAGCAGGGAAGACAGAAAGAGACGCGGCCCCACATGCCTCCATCAGTCACCAGGTCCCCAGACTTTTGTCTGCTTGCTCCGAAGGAACTCTTGGATCCTTCATCTCTGTCCAGGAAGCTACTTCCCACACTCCCCATCGGCAGGTGAGAGCCAGAGCCTGAGCACAGGTGGCCCAGCGGTGGAGGGTGGGGGGTAGGGGGTGGGGGTGGAGAGTGTGAGAGGGGGAGGGAGGAACAGGCTGAAAGCTAGCTGCTGGGACCTGGGACATCTGTTCGGTGAGAGATCTTTCTCCCCACCTACTCTCTTTCCCCTCTGGGCTCGGGGAAACTAGTGAGTGGCAGGGGATTCCTTTTCCCTCGTCTCTAATGCACATACGACTTGGCAGGCAACTTGTCCCTGGGCTGAGGACCGGGTTCCCAGAGTCCCTTGCACCCACACTGAGTTCCCACGGTGACCTGTGTCTCCATCATTTCTCCTCTCTCTCTCTTCTCTTTTCCGCAGGTCAAGGCGAATGCCCAGGGG
>NW_021875157.1:0-761 GCF_006229205.1 Suricata suricatta | reverse complement strand
TGCCTGGTTTTGAAGTTACAAGTCCCCGTACGAGGAAGGTAACAGACAAGAGCTCCTGACACATCTAATCCCCAAGTCCCGGGGACCGCGTCGCCGTGGACACTCCCCGCGCACCGGGCGCAGCTCACCGCCGGGTCGGGAACACGCTGCGGGGGGAGGCTCCGAGGGGCAGCCCCGAACGCCGTGCAGGCAAAGCCAGGTTGCACGGGGAAGACGAAAGCCGAGTCCCCAGGCCTCCTGGCGCCTGCTCACTCATAACGTGGCCCGAGTGTGAGGCGTGCTGGCCTTCTGATCGCACCAGGAGCCACGCAGGTGCACGGAAAGGGGCCTCCTGATCTGTGTGTTCCTTACTCTTCACGATAACCTCCAAGCTCACCAGACAGTTACCTGCACGCCTTCCAGCACCGGACAGCCATTTCTTCCACCTTCTAGAAAATGTTCCCGGGATGTTTTGCAAACTTAGTAAGAGGTCCAAACTACTAGGTTTTCCAAGTGGAAACACCATTAATTACCACCTACTCGGATGCAACTCAGAAGACCCCTCTTACTGCGGAGGAACCAAAAATATTTCCAGCAGACAGAGAACTTTCCACGTGTGAGTAAAAGAGCTAATTAAGGTCGGTTCTCCGCTAACGCGGTAGGAGTTAGTTCCGCTTCTGATGGGCTTTTATGAGGTTTCTGGAGATACCTTCCCGTGCCACAGGGGCACAGCCCCGTCCTCCCCTCTAGCCCTCGGTGCCTGCCTGCAGAGGGCTGGTGGC
>NW_021875156.1:0-761 GCF_006229205.1 Suricata suricatta | reverse complement strand
TCATTGGTTTACTGCTTTAGGTTAATTCTCCTAGCACCCACCCCTACTCCCACTAGGAATATAAGTGGCTTTTAGGGGAAAGGCATGTGCTAAAAGACATGTGATGCAAAGCCTTCACTTTCCACAGATAGGCTATAATGCTTGGGAACATAAAACAACAGCACCTACTATGTATTATCAATTTCTGAGGAAAAGCCCATAAACAATTTTAATGGATATGGATGTGGACCCACTAAAGGTATTCAGGAATCAGGAAATTGAGAGAAGACTGACACTTTATATACCTGAGCACGTCATCACTTTGTGCTATGGTTCTGTGTTCCCAAACATTCCACAAATGCTGTCTTTTTATCTGAATTTCTGAGTTTGCCATAAGATATAAAAACTCTACATAGACAACTTGCCTTAGTTCTATCAGAAGTGACTTAAAATCAAAAATAGTGTTCCAGTTATCCCTTGATGTTGACATCCCTAGGATAAAAATAACCATCTGGAAGTGAATTCCTATGAAAAAGGCAGAAGAAATGTGAATAGAACAATATCTGTCCTGGGAAGTAAAGATTTGAAACGTATTTCTTATGGGAATCCATCCCAAAATAACATCTCCATTTGTTATATAATAAGATAGAAAATGGTTTCACAGGCTTTGTATAAATAAATCTTCAATGTCTGACAGCTTTCTCTTAAAAGGATAGCTTTCTCTTAATTTCTCAGAGGACTGTTTTCCGAGCCACCAATGTTTTCCCCAGGCTTCATTAATT
>NW_021875155.1:0-761 GCF_006229205.1 Suricata suricatta | reverse complement strand
ATGCTTAAACAACTGATCCATCCAGGTGCCCCTGCCATTACCCTATTTTTGTTACTGACTTTTAACCCAGCGTTTCTAAGGCCAGTCATATTTTAAGAGACATGCTTAGACTCTTTTATTCTTTACAAATCTCTCAGTAATACCAAGAAAGAATGCCGAGCTGTCCCTTAAAGAGACCAGAAGTAGATGCTGGCAGCCTTCTGGATTCAGGGTCCCACTTGCTGCGATCACTATGGAAATGGGACCAAATGACCTGCATTTTATAGACTTTAAGCTCGCATGGTGATATTAGATATTCCGGAAGCAGAAGCATTTTCTCATTCTGAATTGTATGGAGAAAATTTGGCCCTGACTGATACTGAGATTATTGCCTTCAATGGAGTGTAAAAGAGTCCCTCAGATTCAGATTTCTTAACTCCCCTTTTGAAACGGAGCGGATGAAACTTGCTTATCATTGTACTTAGTGAATTTCATTACAGGACTGTTATATCTGTCAACGGGTGGCCACGCACCGCAGCTGACTTCCCTGGTTATCAGAGCTGTCCAGCTGCATGTACCGCCTTTCCTCCCTGCCCTACGAGCACTATCACTGCCTCGCCAGAGCGGGACCCGTGGCCCACTGAAGACTCGCTGTTCACGCTCATCTGGAACCAGTGACATTAAACTTGCGAGCCGGTTCATCCCTTCTCCTGTCCTACCTGCCATCACCCTGATGATGTCTTCCGAGAACATCATTTCGAGAAAGGCAGGGGTCACTCTCC
>NW_021875154.1:0-761 GCF_006229205.1 Suricata suricatta | reverse complement strand
CTGATGAGATAAATGGTGAATATCACATCAGTGATTATTTGAAGTTATTGTTTATTTTACTATTAAATGAATTTCTTCAGAAGTAAATTTTAGTGATTGCCACAGAATGATATGTTACCCAGCATTCCCATGGATGATGGTTGTGGAAAAAACATAATAGGCAGAGAAAGCAATTCAAATCTATATTATGAAAAAAGCATTACTATATAGATATTTCTATACCATATTTGGGAGTTGTATTGACATCCTCCAATGTGGAAACCATATTTAAAACTGCAACTTCAGATACAGTTTACTGAGCTATTCAGTTCATCACAATCTACTGTCATTTCTGACACTTACCTTCTTTTACTGATGACTTTGATATTCAGTTCATAGTCTCTTATCACAAGTGCTGTCATCATCCTGAGACATTCCTGCAACCACCTATTCTTTCAGCGTGTTTATATCCTCAGCTTCCCCAACCAACACCTTCACTCTGTTTCAGCCACAGGTAAATTGGCACCACCTAGAAACGTTAAATTCAAAAGCAATCATTCTTGGCACAATGTATTTTCTTTCTTCTTGTTATTTCCATGCATATATTATTTTACATTACTAACTCTCCAGTCCCTACTTTCTCATTACATGTAAGTGCTACTTTACCTATCACTTTCTTATCTAATGAGCGCTTCAAAAAACCTAATGAAACTTGAAGTGGTTTCTTTCCAATATCTTTATCTCCTTTACATCAGAAAGCAAAATAAAATGAAACAAAACAG
>NW_021875153.1:0-761 GCF_006229205.1 Suricata suricatta | reverse complement strand
TGACCTAGGGGAAGCTATGAATCATAGGCTGTCCCTCCATTCTGATAATGTCCAGACCATTAGCACACTCTGCGTAATGACATTTGAGGCTTTTCATCTAGAACTATCCAGTTTCCTTCTTCTTGGCTAAACTGATCCTACACCAGGTAATTTAACTAATACAAGTAATAATTTAACCTAACTCAAAGCCCTACTAGGTACAAGGTCCTTTTCCAGGCTCTGTGGAAGAACAGTAGGATGCTTAAATAGATTCTTAATTCCATTTCTGTGACACGACCAGAATAGGCACATCCATAAGGCAAAGAGTAAATTCATGGTTTCCTAGAGCTGGAAGGATAGAGGATTGGGCCATGCTGGCTTAAAGGATGTGGGGTTTCTTTTGGGGGTACTGAAAATGTTCTATAATTGATTGCAGCAAGGGTTGCCCAACTCTGGGAATATACTATAAACACCTGAACTATACACTTTAAATGGGCAAATTGTATGGTATGTGAATGATACCTCAATAAAGTTGTTTAAAAAAAAAGACTTGCCCTCATTAAAAAAAAACGATGCTAATAATTTCACGTGGAAAACACACACAAAACAAACAATAAAGAGGCATCAAAGAATGCTAAGGAAGATCCAAAGCTGCTTAACTTTTCTTCCAGCTTTGGAGGATTTTCTCTTTCCAGGGACTGCCACCATCTCTCTCGGTGCATGTTTAGGTTCAGCAGGTAGGAGCGAAGGCTTTACAGGAGAAGGAGAGAGCTTCTGATAAC
>NW_021875152.1:0-761 GCF_006229205.1 Suricata suricatta | reverse complement strand
ACTTCAAACTCTTCTTTTTTATTGTTTTATTTTAGAGAGCTAGAAAGAGCACCTGTGAGTGGGGTAAGGGGGCAGAGGGAAAGAGAGAGAGAGGGAGAGAGAATCCCATGCAGGCTCGCTCAGTGTAGAGCCTGAAACACAGCTCAATCCCATAATGCAAGGATAGTGACCTGAGCCCCAAAAATCAAAACTCAGAAACTCAATTGACTGAGTCAAGCAGGTGCCGCAACCACTTCTAATTCTTATTAGAAAATCAGATGGAAAATAAAATGCAAACAGAAAGACTGAAAGGTATACAAAAAATGGTAGCGAAGAAGACAGAGAAGAAGGAAGAAAAGAAGAAGATGGAAAGGAGAGCAAATAATTTTCCATCTTAATATTTATGCTATATCCAGTGTACCAACCCATAAAAGATTTCTCACTGTAAACCCAGTCCAAATTAGAAACCTCATTATCATTCTCAGTATACCTCCTTCCACACTATCTATCCCTGCTAAGTATATAAATTCTCCTATTTCTATCACTGAAAATCTTGTATAACTGCTCTTGCTCCACCTTTTTCAACTCATGTCACTTTAAATCTCATGATCTATCTCTGCAGAATCTTAAGTGTTCTCCTCTTTTACTACAAACTCAATCCTGCCACCACTGTTCTCAAAATATGCATTCGATCATGTTATTCCCAGACCCAAAGACTTTGAGAACATACTACCATGTCTTCTCACCTTTCCCATCATATTACCTCTTGTCCCTTTTTTTTT
>NW_021875151.1:0-761 GCF_006229205.1 Suricata suricatta | reverse complement strand
GGCAGAGAGGAATTTTAAGCCTCACATTTGTGGTGTGAATTATACTTTCCTCCGGATCACACCGTGGAAGCCACACCCTGGCCCTGACCTTCCGGGTGGAGGCCAAGCGAAGTCTGACCAGAAGCCTCCCTGGTGGGCGGAGCACAGCCCTGCTGGGCAGAGAGCCCCTTGGGGGTCTGTCCCCAAACTCAAATTGGCACTGACACCCCATAACGACGTCCTAAGGTCACCCAATCACTTTCCGCTGTAGTTCGTCTCTAAATGACGAGGGGACCTTGCTGGGCTGCTTTGACTTGGAGGCTCTGAGGGATGGGACTCGGGGGAGGCATTTGCTTCGGACCCTGGTGAGAGGCACGGCCCCGGGCGCGTGGACGATCTGGAAGGATTTCAGGAAACGGATACATAGCTTTGTAACTATTATCACTACTCAGCCAAAACTAAATTGGGAAAATTCTGTTTGTATTTTTAAAATACTGGTGATTCCTTGTAGTTAATGCGGTGCCTGCACCTATGTCTCTTCCAGTGACTGACACACAACACATTCTGCATGCCAGAAATGGTGTCAAGTGCCACGGTGCAAACTCATTCAAGGCCAGCGCTGCGGCCCTGGGGCTTTCAGCCCACGGGAAAGGACAGTGTGACAGGCAGTTGATTGTGCGAACTTGGCTTGGCCTTGGTACCCATTTGTTTGGTCAAACTCCAGACTAGGTGTCACTGGGAAGGTATTTTTTAGATGTGGCTCACATTTAATAGTTGAAGCT
>NW_021875150.1:0-761 GCF_006229205.1 Suricata suricatta | reverse complement strand
ATGCTTAAACAACTGATCCATCCAGGTGCCCCTGCCATTACCCTATTTTTGTTACTGACTTTTAACCCAGCGTTTCTAAGGCCAGTCATATTTTAAGAGACATGCTTAGACTCTTTTATTCTTTACAAATCTCTCAGTAATACCAAGAAATAATGCCGAGCTGTCCCTTAAAGAGACCAGAAGTAGATGCTGGCAGCCTTCTGGATTCAGGGTCCCACTTGCTGCGATCACTATGGAAATGGGACCAAATGACCTGCATTTTATAGACTTTAAGCTCGCATGGTGATATTAGATATTCCGGAAGCAGAAGCATTTTCTCATTCTGAATTGTATGGAGAAAATTTGGCCCTGACTGATACTGAGATTATTGCCTTCAATGGAGTGTAAAAGAGTCCCTCAGATTCAGATTTCTTAACTCCCCTTTTGAAACGGAGCGGATGAAACTTGCTTATCATTGTACTTAGTGAATTTCATTACAGGACTGTTATATCTGTCAACGGGTGGCCACGCACCGCAGCTGACTTCCCTGGTTATCAGAGCTGTCCAGCTGCATGTACCGCCTTTCCTCCCTGCCCTACGAGCACTATCACTGCCTAGCCAGAGCGGGACCCGTGGCCCACTGAAGACTCGCTATTCACGCTCATCTGGAACCAGTGACATTAAACTTGCGAGCCGGTTCATCCCTTCTCCTGTCCTACCTGCCATCACCCTGATGATGTCTTCCGAGAACATCATTTCGAGAAAGGCAGGGGTCACTCTCC
>NW_021875149.1:0-761 GCF_006229205.1 Suricata suricatta | reverse complement strand
AATTCCATATATGAGTAAAATTATTTGGTGTTTGTCTTTCTCTAACTTATTTCACTTAACATAATACTCTTTAGCTCCATTCACATTGTTGCAAATAGCAAGATTTTATTCCTTTCGATGGCTGAGTAATATTTCATTTCATATTTTTATATATACACACACACACATAGTCACTTCTTATTTATTCATTCATTAGTCAATGGACACTTAGGCTTTGCCCATTTTTAGAATTTGGCTATTGTTGATAATGCAGCTATCAAAGTGGAGTGCATGTATCCCTTCAAATCAGTATTTTTGTAGCTTTTGGATAAATACCTCATATTGTAATTACTGGGTCACAGGATAGCTCTTTTTGTAACTTTAAAAAACCTTCACACTCTTTCCCAGAGTAGCTACATCAGTTTGCCTTCCCACCAACAGTCCAACATTCTTTTCTCCAAATCCTTGCTAAAACCTGGTATTTCCCGTGTTTTTAACTTTAGCCATTCTGACTTGGTATTGGGTAATATACCATTGGAGTTTTGATTTATAGTTCCCTGGTTATGAATTATTTTGAGCATCATTTCAGATGCCTGTTTGCCATCTGGTTGTCTTCTTTGGAAGCATGTCTATTTACATCTTCTGCCCATATTTTAATTGGGTTATTTGTTTTCCTATTTGTTTTCTTTTTTTGTGTTGAGTTTTATAAGTTCTTTATAGTTTTGGATACTAGCCCTTCATCTGATATGTCATTTGCAAATAAATTCTCCCATTCCATAGAA
>NW_021875148.1:0-1578 GCF_006229205.1 Suricata suricatta | reverse complement strand
CGGCCTCCTGGAGTCTCATTCCCGGCTGGGGCCAGGCGTGGCTGCCAAAGAGGCGGAGGGTGGCAGGCAGGTGCCGAGCTGAGGCGGGACCTCCCTGAGTCTCGCTGTGTCATCGGTGCCTGCCCTCCCCCTCCTGCCTCAGGCCTCCAGCCCCGGTGGGCCCAGCGTGCCCGCCTGCCTGGCCCTGCGTGGCATCAGCGAGCCTGGGCCCCGGCATGCCCTCTCTCACTGGAGGCCTCCACATCTGCTAGGCTGCCTCCCACCCGTTTCCCTCCTGAGAACAAGGCTCCTCCGGTCTGCCTCCCTGTTCACGAAGCAAATACAAAAGTGGAGGTGGGCTTACGTCATTCTGTCCTGGGGGCAGACACCAGGCGAGTCTGCATCTGAGGGTTTCAGGACTGAGCTCACGAGTAGGCACAGAAAGCGACAACCTCTGTGATTTGACAGAACCTCAGCACTACTGACCTGTGGGGCCAGATGACTGCCTGCTGTGGGGGCTGTGCTGTGCATTGTGGGTAATTAGCAGGTCCCTGTGCATTGTGGGTAATCCGCTTCTGCCTGTTAGATGCCTGACATTTGGGGCCAGATGACTGCCTGCTGTGGGGGCTGTGCTGTGCATTGTGGGTAATCGGCAGCATCCCTGTGCATTGTGGGTAATCAGCTTCTTCTCATTAGATGCCAGGAGCACCCCTTCAACATGTGACAACCAGGGGCTCCTGGGTGGCTCAGTCAGTTAAGCGACTGACTTTGGCTCAGGTCACATTCTCATGGCCCATGGGTTTGAGCCCTGCGTTGGACTCTGTGCTGGCAGCTCAGAGCCTGGAGCCTGCTTCCGATTCTGTGTCTCCCTCTCTCTCTGCCCCTCCTCACTCACACTCTGTCTTTCTCTCTCTCTCAAAAAATAAATAGTTTTTTAAAAATGTGACAACCAAAAGTGTCTGTGGATAGTGCCAAACGTCCTGAGGGTGAGAAGTGGGGTAAAAATCACCACCCCCAAGTGAGAACCAATGCTTTAGAGGGACCGTGACCACAGGTTTCTATCCAGTGAATCAACCCATCTGCCCAGCTACAATCTGATTGATAAATATTAATGATTAATAGCACTTTAATGCTTATCAGTGCTGATAACATAATGTTAATCAGTAATACATTATTAGGGATTAGGAACATATTCTTACCTCTTGGGGAAGGGTAGAATGGTGAAGACAATTGGGGAAAGAACAAGGGTGTGCCGGCCTGCGCAGCCACACAGGCCCTCAGGGACAGGCCTGGGCCTCCCTGGTGAATCTCAGAAACCCACCGACAGCAACTATGTCATACAAAATTATCTTAGGCCAGGAACTAAAGGCCTTGTTGTGTATGTCTTCCTTTCACTGGTAAGAAGAGCGGCTGGATTAACACAGCAGTCAGGGAAGAAGATGAAGAGTTAGAAACACCTGTGTTCAACCCTTAGCTCTGCGTCTTCCATGGCTGAAGCCGTGTGGGCATTCGGTGAGCTGTCTTGTTTCTCTTGAATAATCAGTGTCTTGTTATCCATGCAGGGAATTACGGGGTCTTAGAAGAAGTTCAGTCCACCAA
>NW_021875147.1:0-761 GCF_006229205.1 Suricata suricatta | reverse complement strand
GGAGGAGCCCTTCAGTTCAGCCCTTGAGGAACTGAATTCTGCCAAAGAGCATGTGAAGTTGGAAGTGTATTCTCCCCAGTTAAGTCTTCAGATGGGACCTCATCTGTGGCTAACACCTTGACTGCTACCTTGTGAGAAATCTTGAAGCAGAGGACTCCGTCGTGGCTGGATTCCTGACCCACAGAAACTAACACAACAAATACGTGTTTTAGGCCACTAAGCTTATAGTCCATTATTTGTTCTATAGCAGTAGATAACTAATAGACATGAGCTGGTTGGAGGAGGAGGGATAAAAATTAGACTCTCACGACCGAGTAAACAACCCAGAAGTATAGATTACTATTGGTGAAGGGTCATATGATAAAAGGTCATATAGTAGAAGTACTACATGTACATTCACATGTCATGTAGTAAATAAAGTACATTGGAAAAGAAATACTAAGAGGAACTTAAATAACGATCAAGTTGCTTCTAGGTGGAGCATCTTGGCATTGCTATTATTTACAAATGATAGAGAACATTTGTCAAGCCAAGAGCTAGCTTGGTGAACAAGGTTTCAGTTCCCTAGCACTGAACAAAGAATCAGGAGACCTTTGAAGAATGTATAACTTAATCAAGGGAGGACTAGACAGAGTATCTTTATTCCACTTCTGTCCATATTCTCTCAAATCATCTCACTTCTTTCTTGCTTTGCTCATTTTCTTCTTGCAAAATTTCCTCAAACAGATGTGATTGCTCTAACATAGGAATAAAAAAGACTT
>NW_021875146.1:0-761 GCF_006229205.1 Suricata suricatta | reverse complement strand
AAGGGAAGTTCACATCAGGAAGTCAGAATTTGGGTTCACGCCTTCGACCTGACTTGGGCATCTTGAGGGAAATCAATCCAGGAAGCCATCTTCCGAAGGATGTGAATGGATGAAACTCTGTACTGAACCCTTTCAGAATCCTGGACCCTTGCTGCCCTCAGGGTATCAGGGCAGGAATGGACCGGACTCTCCACGTGACTCCTGCTGTGACTTATGACACCCTAGTTGCGGGTGCCGGCAGCAGGTCCGCCGCACAAGGCCATCGTGTCCAGAAGGCACAGAGGGTGCACAGAGAGGCTCCGCAGCCATGGACAGGGCAACAGAGAAAAAGGAGGTCCCTCCCAACCTTGCTTGGAAGATTGGAGCATGTGACCCTGATTTTCCCATTCATGAAGGCCTGGACAAGAGGGCTGGCCTGTGCCCAATGCTGCTCTGCTCTGGAGGAAGATGAGGAGGAAGAGCTGGCTGCCAGAGAAGAGAGAGAAAAGGGGCCCAGAGTGGACGCTGGGCGGGCAGGGCCTGGAGGGCCGGCTAAGGGGTGAGGCCAGGGTGTGAACCTAGGACTCCCTGGCAGGCTAGAACTCACGCTCTCAGAGCTGCCATTCTGGTCTCTCTGGGTGGGGTGGGTGGAGCTGAGGCCAGAGAAGGGGGGAAGGTGATGAATAACACAGCAGTGTCCCAACTGTCTGCTGTCAGCACTGGAGTGTGCATCCCACCCCTCTGCCAGCCCAGAATTCTAGTCATGTGCTCCCAGTGCTGGC
>NW_021875145.1:0-761 GCF_006229205.1 Suricata suricatta | reverse complement strand
GGGGGCTCCCAAAATATCAAGGGGATTTATCACACCATGGAGGTTTATAAAAGGTTCACAGACTGGATGAGAGTTCCTCAGTAGTCCAGAACTGACACAGCCCTAATGCTAGAAAGCAGGTCAGAACTTTCTACATTATGCTCTTTAGTCAAAATCCTGCTTAAATCTTCTTTGATATGTTCCAACTCTGAAAAACTTTTTATCTGGGATGCCTGGGTGATTCAGTTGTTTAAGCAATCTGACTTCCACTCAGGTCATGATCTCACAGTGAGTCCCGAGCCCAGCATCAGGCTGTCTGCTGTCAGCACAGATTCTCCGACTCCCTATCTCTCTGCTCCTTCCCTGTTCACTCCTCTCTCAGAAATGAATAAACATTAAAAAACAAAACAAAAATTTTTAATACATACTGTTGGAAGTCACTACATTTCTTTTTATGTTTTTTATTTATTTTTGAGAGACAGCATGAGTAGGAGAGGGTCAGAAAGAGGGAGACACAGAATCTGAAGCAGACTCCAGGCTCTGAGCTAGCTGTCAGCACAGACCTGATATGGGGCTCGAACCCACAAACTGTGAGATCATGACCTGAGCTGAAGTCAGCTGTTGAACCAACTGAGCCACCCAGGCACCTCTACATTTCTTACTGTTAAGAACACAAAAACCCTAGACTTAAGGGGTAGAGGTAGGGGTAGTTCAACTTTCCATCCTTGAAGCTCAGTTTACTAGGTTTTTAAAATGAAGATAGGAAACCACCCTTGCAGCAT
>NW_021875144.1:0-761 GCF_006229205.1 Suricata suricatta | reverse complement strand
TGAGTTACACAGTATTGTAAAGCTTTGGGAGGCAGAGGGAATGCAGACACCATTATCACGGGGATGACTTTTTCCCGGCACATGCTTGGACTCTCTGAGTTTAACTTTTGTGCATGTTGGGTGAGAACCATTTCCCAGAAAACAGGCGTGTGCAGTAACTGGGCCTGAGACAGTGACCTTCCCAATAAGCCTTGGCCGTTACAATAGAGATTTTGGACATAAAGTCCCATTCTGATGCCAGCAACAAGCTTACAGGGTTTGGCACTCTTTTTTTCAGGTGTAACTTTCCACTACTTCCTGCAGCAACAGTGTAAGAAGCCTCAGAGCACTGTGTGTTGGCTCTAGTGGCAAAGGAGTAGGTTGTAGGTTGTATCACATTTTAGATCCATTTGGGACATAGCAGGTTTGTGTGGTAATGTTCTGAAACCTAACCTCCAAGACATCATGGGTGATGCAGCTTCTGTGGGGAAATTCCTTCTGAGTTCTAAACAGATGATTTGCAAAGAAATTTTAGAAACAAACCTCTTTACCATTGCAGATGACCTATATTTCATAAGTTTCAAATAGCTCAGCGTACTATTTACAACCCTTTCGGAGTTTCTGTTCATCTTTATTTCATGAAACATAATGATCATTTCTCAGTGAATGCCTTTGATTTGGAGATAACTGGGCACACTGCTACCTATTTACCTTTACCCATGTGTTTTCCCCACATATCTTTTCCCTTACTGTGTACCTAACCATCGTTACCACAGTTCTCA
>NW_021875143.1:0-761 GCF_006229205.1 Suricata suricatta | reverse complement strand
TTATGTCGATAGATTATAAAACAGCATCAATTTTGTTGATCTCAAGAAAACCCTAGGTTAATTTTAGTTAATATATACTTACACTTTTACATAATGTTCGGGGTTTTATAAGTTGCTAGAGGTATTGAAAATTCCTAAAGCTGGTTAGGTCTTCTAAATAACCAGATGAATAATTCTGAGAGCTAAAGATAGAAATTGCAGGCACACTTAATAGCCCATTCTAATATTTAACAAATAAATATTAGTAATTTTTCTACATGCTATATTCAGTGTCAAATGTAGAAACTTCTATATTGATTTGTTTTTTAAATCTTTTCCCCAGGGTCCTGGCACAAAGTAATACCAGGGACCCAGAGATCCAGTAGAATGTTCTTTCAGTAGACCCAGTAGAATTTCGTTCCTCCTCCTGTCATTTTCAGCACATGATTCTCCAAAATATCAGACTATCCAGATGCTATTTGATGATTTAGATAGCAGAAATTATGATCAGATCCCTAGAAAGCATTTAGTTAACCTAGAACAAGCTATCTTTCTCTTCATTTTAAAACAGCAATGATATTTCTTTTTTTAATTTTTATGTTTTTATTTATTATTAAGACAGAGAGAAACAGAGCATCAGTGGAGGAAGGGCAGGGAGATGGGGAGATACAGAATGGGAAGCAGGTTCCAGGCTCTGAGCTGTCAGCACAGAGCCTGATGCGAGGATCGAACTCACGAACCATGAGATCATAAAGAATCTTGGAGAAGAGTGATGTTTGTTA
>NW_021875142.1:0-761 GCF_006229205.1 Suricata suricatta | reverse complement strand
TTTTTATAGTTTATTTTTGAAACAGAGACAGAGCATGAGTACGGGAGGGACAGAGAGAGAGGGAGACACAGAATCTGAAGCAGGCTCCAGGCTCTGAGCTGTCAGCACGGAACCTGTCACAGGGCTCGAACCCATGAACAGTGAGATCATGACCTGAGCTGAAGTCAGACCCTTAAATGACGGAGCCACCCAGGTGCCCCAGTAAACTTTTTAAAAAGTCTGTATATGTAATAATTATTTTGTAGACTAGAGTCAATTCAAGCACTGAATATCTTGTCTTTTGTTCTGCTAACTACATATTTTCAGTGCTTAGTGCCAAGGAATACATATTTTGACATGTGCTTGAGTTAGGCTCTGTCCTTTTATGACTCTAAGTAATTTATGAGACTGGATGTCTGAATTCCACAAGACTATTACTTCAGGGGAGAGATAAGAAAGGTATAGCTGTAGATGGAGATGATTCTGATCCATATAAACATATTCCACGAAACATTTAGTAAATGTGCCTTTAACTTAACCTCCTCTTATCAGTTACCAAAATTTGTAGGTGGCCTGTTATGCTACCAGGCACAGTGGGAACCAGGATGGATGAACGTGATCGTGGAAAGAGGCAAAGGTTCTAACCAATATAGTAAATATGCCTTATATTTTTTAAAACAATAACAACAGCAAGAAAACTTTTTTAAAAAATACTATTCCAGATTCTCCAAGGTATAATTAAAATTTTCTAGCTAGGCTTCTTGTCTACACATTTTTTTTTT
>NW_021875141.1:0-761 GCF_006229205.1 Suricata suricatta | reverse complement strand
TTTTGAGGCCACAAATCATGTTCTGCTGTGAGTTGAAATGCATCTGTCCTGCAGCACTACTTAAAAAAGAAAGCCATTTTGCGACTTACTAAACCGTTTAAATAAGGCAGCTTTAGTGGGGTTTGCTAGAAACTACACCACTGTATAGACTCTGCAGCCTCAACGTAAGAGAAAGGTCATGGCTGCACTGAGAGCTTTTCACATCACTTTTTTCAACTCGAAGTTGAAAACAAGTTATGAGCATCTCATGAGTCATGCTGAAGTGAATTGCATTTGTGTTCTTCCAAACTGCAGTGCCAAATTACATTCGGCCGGCTTCCACCTTGCACGCGGATGCCGTCAATGGGAACCCGTTTGCTCTGGGGCTCAGGCACAGGAAAGGAAAGCGGACTACCTTGGCCAGGCAGTGACTCCTACATTTCGGGTGAAAGAGCCACTTCTCGCCACTAGAAATGAAAGAATGTTGAGTTTCTTCCAGAAATTTGCATCATTAAAAATAATAATAATAACTCCTATAAGTACACGTCTGATCACCATTATATTTCCTTACTAGCCTCCATCGCCCCCCCCCCATTCATTATCTTTAGGATTAAGTTCAAATTTCCCACCATGGCAGAGAATTCCTTCCAGAATCTCATCTCCTCCAAGCATTTCAGATTCTCTTCCTCCCTCCCGCTGAGGTTGCCGCCTTGGGAACCCGCTTGCACACACCATGCAGTCCGCACACAGCTACCTCTACTTAGCACACTGTGCCACTCTCC
>NW_021875140.1:0-761 GCF_006229205.1 Suricata suricatta | reverse complement strand
AGGAAGCTGTTAATTAAAGGGTGGAGGAAGATGAAACATTTCTGAAATTATAATGTCAGTCAGTGAGAAAATATGAATATATTAGTGTACAACTTCTGGGGAAACATACATATATGGAATGAAGGAATTAAACTCGGCACTTTGTTATTAGTAACCATTTTTAATTTTTTAATGTTTATTTATTTTTTGAGAGACAGGGAGAGAGGGAGACACAGAATCTGAAGCAGGATCCAGGCTCTGAGCTGTTAGCACAGAGCCTGATGTGGGGCTCAAACTCTAACTGTGAGATCATAACTTTAGCCGAAGTCGAAGTCGAATGCTTAACTGACTGAGTCACCCAGAGGCCGCTACTAACCATTTTTAAAGTGACTTTCCAAATAGAAAATTGGTTTCAATAGAAAGCTCTTGTTTAAGGTGGTAGTGGAGGTGCTGGCAAAGGTAATACAGTGGTTATGAACTTGGGATTGTAAGTCAGACATCCTGACTTTGAATCCTGCCTCACTCATGTAACTTGTATGGATTCCCAGGTGAATTACTGAACTTTGGAGCCTCCATTTCCACATCTATAAAACAGAGACATTAACAGTATCTCCTCCTTTGTATGACTGAGAAAACTAAGTTGGATAATGCAATATGCAACAATGGATAAACCACAAGATTACTTTAAATTCACACATATGAAAAAGGAACATAATGAGAAACCCTACTCAAGTGAGATGCTTTCATTTCGCACAGAACCTTACACAAAGTATTTAATATAT
>NW_021875139.1:0-761 GCF_006229205.1 Suricata suricatta | reverse complement strand
ACACACACACACACTTATTTAATCATCATCTTAATTATATGTACATAATTATATATCTTTAATATATAAAGTATATATATACATACACATTCATATAAAGATAAATTACATATATGTACAAATATCTATCAATCTATACATATACATATATACATTTATATGTATATACACATATATGTGTGTGTATATATATATATAACTAAGAATAATACCGGGCCCATAGGGAGGACTGTGGGAGTGACAAGTGATAATTGTGGCTGTTTTGATTATTGTTGCAGAACCCAGGATTGACAAAGATTATGGGTTTAAGCGTTTACAGCTCATATTTTAAGCATCATGGAAAGAACATGGAGTTTAAAGTCAGACAGCTATGGTTTCAAATGCCAGCTGTCATTTTCTAGCTGTGTGCTCTTTAGCAAGTTCACTTTTGTACTTCAGCTGGTCCTCTGTAAAATGGGGATATTTTAGAACCTTGTAAGAATACTTTGAGAACTGAATGAGAGAAGGCAATGCACATAAAGTTCTTAGCACTGTGTCTGCCTGCGTATTGTGAACATTCTCATCATCATTTCTAGTACTATAGGCATCACTCAACATTTACAACCCCGCAAGCTGAGAATTATTATAGATGGAAGATTAATGCTCAGAAGGTTTAAGAAAATTGACTCAGGCCACATAGCTAATAAGAGACAAAATGCAGATTTAAGCTCAAATCTGTCTGGTTTGAAAATCTCCATATGGCTGAAACATAAAGCTAAGAG
>NW_021875138.1:0-761 GCF_006229205.1 Suricata suricatta | reverse complement strand
CCTTGACCCGGAGCCCCCCTGGTCCCGGAGCTCACCTTGACCCGGAGCTCACCTTGACCCGGAGCTCCCCTGGGACCCGGAGCCCCCGTGGGCCCGGAGCTCACCTTGACCCGGAGCCCCCCTGGTCCCGGAGCTCCCCTGGGACCCGGAGCCCCCATGGGCCCGGAGCTCACCTTGACCTGGAGCCCCCCTGGGCCCGGAGCCCCCCTGGTCCCGGAGCTCCCCTGGGGCCCGGAGCTCACCTTGACCCGGAGCTCCCCTGGGACCCGGAGCTCACCTTGACCCGGAGCCCCCGTGGGCCCGGAGCTCACCTTGACCCGGAGCCCCTGTGGGCCTGGAGCTCACCTTGACCTGGCTGGAGGAGTCGTAGCGGACCCTCTGGCGGCTCTTGTTCATCTTGCTCATTAGCAGCTTGCCCGTCCGGAAGTCAAAGGTGCTCAGGTCCATAGAGCCCCCCAGGTACCGGGCCAGCTGGGGCTTGCTCCGGAACTTCTTTCCACTGGGGCTGCGGACAGAGAGGGGTCAGGGTGGGCAGGGCGTGCTGGGCTACCCCTGCCCCCGTGCCGCTGCTTGGCCAGGGCCCCCAGCAGGGGCGGACAGGCTGACTGGAGAGGGGTGGGCCCCGCCCTGGGGGCCCGGCTGGCGTTCCAGAACATCCAGAAGGAGAATAAGGCCGTGTTCTTGAGAAACGAGCCCAGGACAGCAGGGGCTTGAGGGACAACCTCTAACAGCAGTCTATTTCCCGCGGGCGCCACGCTGGG
>NW_021875137.1:0-1578 GCF_006229205.1 Suricata suricatta | reverse complement strand
CCTGGGTGGCTCAGTCGGTTGAGGATCCGGCTTCGGCTCAGGTCAGGAGCTCATGGGTCTTGGGTTCAAGCCCCATGTCGGGCTCTGTGCCGACAACTTGGAGCCTGGAGCCTGTTTCGGATTCTGTGTCTCCCTCTCTCTCTGACCCCCACCTGCGCATGCTGTCTCTCTCTGTCTCTCAAAAATAAATAAAAACATTAAAAAATTTTTGTTTTCAAATACAAACACTGTGCTCAGTACATGCTCTGCCCGGGCCAGATTCGAGCTAGATTCCAAGTATCTATAAAGCTGTGTGGGTGGGGAGAGAGGACAGTAAATATACATAATGTGCTACAATGAAACACGCACACAGGATGGGAGGGGAGAGAACCGCAAACGGAGCAGATAAGAAAAAAATAGAACCACCATCTCCTGCAGATAATTCTACCCTGGAAGTGGTGCCCAGACACTCTGGCCCAGGAGCGCCCAATCTCCCCAGACAAGGCAGGTGCGCAGTGGGGACCCCTTTCCTGAGATGGGACCACAGGAAGAGAATCCTCAGAGGGACCAGGTGACCCCGCTCTCTCCCTACGGAAATTCTCAGGCTGCCTGCAAGCACAGCGCCTGACGCAGGCAATTCCGAAGACCTCCCAGAAGTTTCACGGAGAATGAGACAACATCTGGTCCAGGCCCAGGAACACATCTGCTGAGCACAGACAGGGGGCAGACCCAGGCAGGGGTCTCACCAGGTGCAGGGCGGTGCTCCAGGACTCCGGCGTCTCCACACTCGGCCAGTCTGCGGGCCCACCAGCAAGGGCAGAAGGTAGTTCATCTCCTGAGAGCCGACTGTGGCAACCACAGAGCCTGGGGGCAGGAGAGAAGCTTCTGGGGAAGGGGCCTAGGGGCCAGTCTCTCGCAGACGCGCTCTGGGATCCGGCCGGGTCACTCGGCCTCTCTGAACTTCAGTTTCCTCCCACAGGAGATGTGGAGGTCTCTTAGGTCAGTGGACTTCAAATTGGGTTCTGTGGAGCCTGAGGGTTCCCCTGGGAGCAGGGTGGCGGGGGAGAGGGGCTGGCACCACGCCAGCACTGTGCTAGATACTGGCGTCCTCCTAACGGTCGGTGATTTTGAGATTTTATTTCTTATTTTTTATTTTTTGATGTTTTTTATTTATTTTTGAGAGACAGAGACAGACAGAGTGAGCAGGGGAGGGGCAGAGAGAGAGGGAGACACAGAATCTGAAGCAGCTCCAGGCTCTGAGCCATCAGCACAGAGCCCGATGCGGGGCTTTAACCCACGAACCATGAGATCATGACCAGAGCCATAGCTGGACACTTAACCAACTGAGCCACCCAGGCGCCCTGAGATTTTATTTCTTTTTCACCTTGCTCTTCCCCTCGCCCCATCAACCACAGCTTTTCCTGCTTAAATTAGACATCCAGGCTGAAATGGGAAGAAGGAGGTCATCTGTGAGGTGATAAAATCAAGCCCCTGCCACCTACATGGTGACAACAGGTGAAGGGTCGGAGGGACTTGTGAGCCGCGCTGGGAGCTTTAAGCACCGAAAATCAAGTCAGAGCGCCCAGAGGTCCGGGCAGA
>NW_021875136.1:0-761 GCF_006229205.1 Suricata suricatta | reverse complement strand
GTTCAGTCAGTTAAGCATCTGACTTCGGCTCAGGTCATGATCTCACAGTCTGTGGGTTCCAACCCCGTGTTGGGCTCTGTGCTGAGTGACAGCTCAGAGCCTGGAGCCTGCTTCACATTCTGTGTCTCCTTCTCGCTCTTCTCTCCTATTTGTGTTCTCTCTGTCTACAAAAAAAATAAAGAAGCATTAAAAAAATTCACAAAGAAAAAAAGTTACAAAAGTTAAAAAAAATAAAAATGATAAAAGTAGTTTCAAAAGTAATAAAATGTTTGAAGATGTAGTTTTTAAGACATTATGACTTAACAGCCCATACACATTGTTTGGTATTTAGCATTGTTTCATGCAGTCAAATTGTGACTTATATTGTGTCTAAGTCTGCTCATCAGGATAAAAATTAATGGCAAGGAAGGATAAAGGCTATAGAACCCTAGCTGAAAATGTAACTCCATATATAGTTTCAAAGCAAAATAAAAATTAAGTAAATAGCCAATTTGGGGAATCTTGAACTATCTTTTGAAAACTGTATTTTGTAAGAGTCAAAACTGAATTTAACCAGTAGAAGGAGGGTCTCAAAATACAGATGCATACTTCAAATCAATGTTTTAACCTGGACTGTTATTTTGTCTGAGTGGTACTGGTACAAAGACCTATAAAAATACATGAGTTGCAAAGTCCAGAAAAGCACCGATGGTCTTCTATTCTGGATTTGAGAACACGGCTAGGGATGCCACAGAAATGCTCCTTTGGACTTGGGAAAGAAG
>NW_021875135.1:0-761 GCF_006229205.1 Suricata suricatta | reverse complement strand
TGCTGCAGCTTCAGGTCCAGCTGCTCCTGCAGGTGCACCACGTCCATCCTGGTGCTGGGGGTGCTGGACACCTGCTGGATCCACAGCTGCGTGTCCTCCACCCACTCCCTGTGGCACAGACGCAGCTAGGCTGAGCAAACCCATCCACTAGAGGGTCTTCAGGACAGGAGCAGAGACGGTCCTCTGAGCCCTCTGCCCAAGCAGGAGCGAGGCCAGCTCTGTCACCAGCCAGCCAGAATCCTGCATTCCTCTCCCTTCCTTAAGGAGGGTATGGCTCCAGAGCCACACCCACTAAGCCACCTCCACAGGAACCCTCCCCGTGGGCAATCTCTACCCTCCTACGTCCCTCTGTGAAAACACCCGTGTTCCAGATCTTACCCTCCTAGTGGGTTGAGGACTGATTCATGGGCATTGCTGCCTGACTGGAACAGAAGGCCCAGAGAGAATTCCCCACTGACTCATGGGGTGGAAGGAACAGAGCACTATGAACCTTGTGCCAGTCAGAAAGGGGCAAATGTGTGCAGGTTCCTGAAGGCATGTGCCTGTGTGGCCCCCTCCCCCTGCCCCCACTATAGTAGACCTTGTGTCATTGTAACGACTTTGGGTTTTAGTCTGAGTCACATGGGAAACCATTCAAGAGTTTCCGGCAGAAGACTGGCATGAGCTGGCTGGAGATTTCGGGGCTGTTTGGAGAATACGCTGTGGGGGCAAAGAGCGGAAGCAAGGTTTTCAGATAGGAGGCCACTGTAGGGGACAAACAG
>NW_021875134.1:0-761 GCF_006229205.1 Suricata suricatta | reverse complement strand
AGTCACCTGGCAGGGACTGTATCTGGTATGTTGGGCTTTCTCTCACACTCGCCAAATTAGATTATCCTCCTGGCCAGGGCCAGGAATTTGGATGTTACCAAGCATTTTGGAATTCAGGGATTGCTACTGACTTTCTTCTCTCCATGGACTCCACTGTGCTTTATTCACAATGCAGCTGGCCTGATAGGGTGCCTGAGTGAGACAGCCCTTCCTAGCTCAAACAGAACTGTGACTGGGCACCTGCCACAGGGCAAGTGTCTCCTCCTTGGATATGAGATCTTGATTACCTCAGACAGGGGCCATGTGTTCTAGGGATCTACATATAATAAATGCAATACTGAGAAGACGATCTTTAATTTGAGTATTTATAGAGATGGTCTGGGAACCTTTCCCGCCAAGACATGAGCTGGTCTTTGCCTTAACGGTGAGGCAACAGAGAGATGAGGGTAGGGTGAGTGTGATGCGTGAGTGGGGCTCCCAAAGCAAGGTGGAGATGAACCTTGGATGTGAAGGAAAAGGTTTGCCCTAGAAAACAGGAGACAAACCTCAGAGAGATACCATGAGTAATAATATGCAGAAAGGAGTGCCTTCCCTGGCAATGTTTTTCCAAGGCCATTGCTCTTGCGGCTCCCAAAATATTTTTAAAAATCTTTTTTATTGTTTATTTATTTTTGAGAGACAGAAAGAGACAGAGCATGAGCAGGGGAGGGTCAGAGAGAGAGGGAGACAGAATCTGAAGCAGGCTCCAGGCTGTGAGCTGT
>NW_021875133.1:0-761 GCF_006229205.1 Suricata suricatta | reverse complement strand
ATCCATTATACTCTCACAGAATTTCACAGATGTTTATTAAGCATATATTATGTCTTAGGTGCAGCTCAGGAGCACTGGGGACATGACAGAGAATAAAGTAGATTCAGGATGTAAAATAGATCTCAGGATGGAGATTGTATTCTAGTATTTTCCATCATTCTCTGCTCTACCCTCAAACGTGCATGGGTCTATTCTTCCAAGATAAAGGTATATTTCACAGTGGCCAAAATCCTAGAATGAGTGATACCCATTGTGCCGTGTTTGACATAATATGCTTCTAAGATAAAGTCAAAGGTTTGTACAAGTTAAACTATTTATATTGCCCAAGAAACACAGGGATAAGCAGTTAAGATTCAAGTATCCAAATACTTCGTCTTACTTGTTCTCTCATGTTCCATCCCAGACTGGAGGAGATAACGTCTTCCAGGATCTTCCAGCAGAATGAAAGTATCAGTTCTGTGACTCCTCCCTTCACCGTCTTGAAGTACTTAGCTAAGGAGAGAAGGACTTGACCTCCAGGACACAAGGTTTCCTGGTGGTTCCAACATGCCATGGTTTTTGAGATATCTGGAAATATAAAAAGCGATCAGAAAATGATGGCGTATCACACTGACTTAGACTGTGAGTGTGTGTGTGTGTGTGTGTGTGTGTGTGTGTGTATGTGACATTATATATATTTGGAGAGACAGACAGAGCACTTAATATATATCAGGCACTGTATTAGTTGTTTCCTTTACAAAGAAAAATAAAAAACAGGTGCC